>NW_026886330.1:0-77281 GCF_032173495.1 Musca vetustissima
TAGGATAAGAAAATATATACTGGGTTAATAATCAAAATTTCTTTACGTTCTATAAATTTTAATAATATATTCTTTTAGCAAGGAACACTGAAATTCTTTCCGATAAAGGAAATGTGGAACCTGACGTAACAGAATGGCTAAACACCGACAATACCACACAATCCGTTGAACAATGTAATAGCCTTCTTGAAGTTGAAGAACAGCAAGATAACGATTACGTCGATTTGATTTCATCAACACACATGTCCACTATCAGTGACTTGGAGGAGACGAATTCGGTTGACATTGGATTTCTTCAAGAGGATGCTTTGGAGTACGTGTCTGGTTACGTAATTCGCAAACTTCATCTTGATGATGTCCAATGTCTACCAAATTCGTTTACATGGGTTGATCTTGTATCTAATGGTGGCCTTATTAAACCCTCAGAACAATTTCTGGCCAGAACAAAAAAATTAGAGTTAATTTTTAACCAACTAAATGGGAACCACATTTTGCATTGCCCAAATTTACGGCAGCTTCTTATACAAAGAAGCAACATTGTTGACCTTCCAGAATAGGTAAAGGAACTATTTATCAAATGCCGGATTTTTTTTAGAGTTCGTCATTTGAATAAAAGATTAAAAGTACAAAAAGCTAAACAGCGAATAATGGGCTACAAAAAAATGTTAAAAATAAATTTATAATTTCCTTAACAGTAAGTTTTAAATGCTAGCATTCCATATTAAAAAAGCTTATATTTTATTTTTATTTCAGATCGCAACTTGACGTCCGACCTCCAACTTAGACCTGCAATATTAATTTTTTAATTTCTTATTAATTAATTTTAAAATGTCCATTAATGTGATGAATTTATATATAGTGTATGTAAATTCATTTATATACTATAAAATAATATAGTTTGTTTATTAAATTTATTAGAAATAAATTTGATTGCATCTATTTCTTTTTTATGTGTACATGTTAAACATTCAAATGCATATTAACACTTTATTCAATACGCTTTCACAATTTTTTTCTCAATCAGACTTAGGTGCACAATTTAAATCTAATCAGAAGAAATTATATATTTGAGCTATATCTAAATCTGAACCGACTTCTACAACACTTTATACATCTCATTTCAGGTTCTATTTTGTTCAAAATTTTATCTCAATAGGAAAAACATGGGAACTTGGTGCATTATTGGACAAATTTATTTATGGGAGCTATATTTAAATCTGAACCTATTTTCACAAATCTCAATAGAGTCCGTCATTGGGCCAAACAAATGACCTGTACCAAATAGCAACCAATTCGGATTATAAATTCCAACATTATTATACCCTTCACCACACTGTGGTACAGGGTATTATGTCTTTGTGCATATGTTTGTAACAGGCAAAAGGAAACGAAATAGACACATGGTTCCTTTTGAGAATATGCATAGAATCACTTTCTGAGTCGATTTATGCATGTCCGTCCGTCCGTCTGTCCGTCCGTCTGTAGATGTTAAATTGTAAAGAAAGTACAGGTCGCATTTATTATCCGATTTGGATGAAATTTGGCACAAGTCACTTATTTGGCCCAAGGAACTCTATTGAAATTGGGAAAATCGGTTCAGATTTAGATATAGCTCCCATATGTAGCTTCGTCCGATTTAAGGTAAATGGGGCACCAAAGTCCTTATATATCTTTTGATTTGCACGTAATTTGGCATAAAGTACTGAGTTAGGTCAAGAATGATGTGCGCCAAGTTTCGAGAAAATCGGATCATATTTATATATAGCTCCCATATATATTTTCGTCCGATTTAAGGTAAATGGGTCTCCAATGTCCCTATATATCTTTGGATTTGCACAAAATTTGGCACAGCGTACTGAATAAGGTCCAGAACGACGTGTGTTAACTTTTGTGTAAATCGGTTCAGATTTAGATATAGCTACCATATATATTTTCGTCCGATAGATAAATGATTGACCAAAGACCGAAGGTTAGGTCGATTGACAAAAATTTGGCACAACGTATTGAATATAATATAACCTAGCTTGAAGCAACCCTGTATCTGACCAAGTGAAAAATTTAGTATATGTTGCAGAATAACATGTTTATGGATCCAATTTAATTTTACTGGTCCTTCAAAAATTCGACGTCTGTTAGGATTCATCTGTTGAGTATACCCACAGTGGTGAAGGGTATCATATAGTCGGCCCCGTCCGACTTTACTACTTTCCTTACTGGTTTTTTACAATAAAACATGAACTGGAACTATGGGGCATATCTCTTTTCCTTTTGAACAAAGACCGTACCACAGTGTTTAGAAAAATCTTTAAATAGGTAAAAGGGCACATTTTATGCTTAATTTTATTTAATGATGTATATTCATTACAATGAATATTAGAAAAGAGTTTAAATTGCTCTTCTCATATTCAGATACTCAGTAGATGGATACCCCAATTGGTAGGAAAAGTCCTTGTTTAATTTCGCAGTTGGGGATTTCTATCAAAACCTTTTATTTGCCAGCTCCATGATTTTGTCTTCAATAAGAAGACTGGTATTTTTACGTAGCATCGTAAGCGCTTCTAAAGTAACTGTTCTGCAGATAAATCAAGAGTACTTTAATGGACGTACAGGATATTTTATGATATTAAACCGTCTGTGTTTGTTCCATTCTACTTGTTTTCTGTGGAAAAGTTTAAGGTTCCGGCAGCTCTCATGTGATTTCAACAGGCTATTGTTTTAAAAATGAGATTGTTACTCGATTAGTAGCATCGTAATCTCTTCTATAGGTATAGGTGGTTTTGCATTGATCCACCTCTTGGTTTCGCCAAATATATTTCTTGGCCAATCTCCTTGATAGTATTTCAACCGGTTTTGTATTTTTTATTGTAGTTTTAATTCATAAATATCGAATTAAAAAAAAATTACACAATTTAAAAAAATGTAAACAATTTTCTGATACTTCAAAAATTCTTTGTTCTGATTGGTTGAAAGAATTTGCCTCAAATGTTATATGTCACGGCGAATCAATTATTATTCGCCTTGTTAACTATTTTGACATATCATGTTCCCAATTCGCCGATGCGTCTACCTTATGTATCTACCTTGGTTTGAACAAAATCAAACAAAATGTTATTTGGATTTCAAAAAAAAATCCTTGAAGTGTGTAGTGTGCATTTTAATTATAAATCGTTTTATCATCTGGAAAAAGTCAGAGACAGAGATAGGATATATCCAGATACACCAGTATCTGACATTATAATTTTTGGATTATTGTTACATTGCGAAAACAAAAATTACGACAATTACAGAAAACAGCGAATTATTTAATAACTACTACAACATGGGCATTTCACAATTTTTGTAGTGTGAATGCGAGGATATAAAATACCAGGGTTTACCCAATTTTAAAATTAAATTTAGTAAATATTGCAGCAGTATTTAGGATGCTTACTGATTGATCATATCTAAATTTTAATTTGATAACTTCAGCAGGGGCAGCGAAGCGCCACGGGTCCCGCTATCTATATACATATATAAAAATGAATTGCTGTTCGTTAGTCTCGCTAAAACTCGAGAATGGCTGAACGGATTTTTCTTATCTTAGTCTTGAAATGTTCGTGGAGCTTCAGGGAAGGTTTAAAAGGTGAGAAAAAGTCGAAAACCGCGAAAATGTTGCAAAAACTATTTTGCAGCCTATTTGCATTTCCACGAATTTAGTGTCGATCTATTTTGATAGCACCACGTCGTTGTTGTTATTTTGAGATATTTTGTGCGAAAATTGGTTGCGTATCATTCATTTAAGCCTACATTTGTCAAATATTGAAAATTTTCAAAATATTTAATTTTTGTTTCAATTAGATTGACATGAAACATTTTTTGGGAGAATACAAAAAATAATTGAGAAGTATATCAGTGAATGTACACGCGATCATTGTATGTATACGTTTTCCATACAATGCACGTACATTTTGGGACTAATCCAAAGATGGAAAATCAGAAGAGATTCTGAATCGAGTTCGTGTCCATACAAGGTATTCGGGTTCTAAGATCCATGCCCTAGATTATTTTGTTTGAAAATAATAATAGGAACAAGTTTTTCCTTAAAGCACCTGAAATGTTGGTATGCCACGGTCGTATTTCAATATCTTTGAACATATAAACAGAATACCTCGCATATATCCGATTCCAAAAATGTGTATCACAGAGAAAACTAATATACGAGATATTTTCTTTGCAAAAACCTATCATTAACCTGAACTAAGATCAGATAAATCCTCAACTAAGAAAAAAAAACTGAGCAATATTAGACAAAATAGCCAAGACGTAATACCTAATTTGCAGGTTATACCAAAATCTCCGTCCGATGTTACCTATTCGTATGGAACATATTAATTTTTGGTAGGAAGATTTTACATGACAAATTATGGGTGCTACCAATATTGACAAATTTTAGTAGGATTCATGCTACCAAATAAAACAATTACAGCTGATTAGTTTGAAAAACGTGCCCAAATCCCAAAAGGGTCGCATAATGTCAAGTGCCATTATATGGAGGCTTTTCAGAAGCTTGGGCAAACTTTGATAGGAACATTTTCCACCCTATGATCATCCCAAATATAAAATTAGAGTCAAATACCGAATATTAGGGGGTTACCAGGATACTTGGGCCAATATTGATAATTTTAAGTAGAGGGATGTTCTGCTCAATAAGTATCCACGAATTTATTATCGAGCTATTTGTATTGCACCACGTCGTAGTTGTTATTTTGAGATATTTTCGGAGAAAATTGGTAGCGTATCATTCATTTAAGCTTTCATTTGTCAATTATTGAAAATTTTGAAAATATTTTTTTTTTTCAATTGGATTGACATTGTATTGATTTTTTTTTTTTTTGTAAGAATTTTAAAAGTAATTGAGAAGTATCATTGAATAGAATAAATCATTCCATAGAATGCCGTACATTTGGGACAAATGCAAGGATGAAAATCAGAAGACATGCCGAATACAGTTCTGATTCTAAGATCCATGCCCAAGATTATTTTCTTAAAATAATAATAATAAAGTTCCATAGGGATATTTTATTTCTTAACGTACCTAAAATGTTGCTATGCTACGGGAAATCAGATGGCACCATTATATGGTGTTTTGAATTATACACCATTATATAGCGTATTGAACCTGTGACTATAAAATTACAAATACCTCAATATGTCAGGAGATCTAATAACATCTAAAAATGTTGTTAAGATCGAACAGTTCGATCGATATCTTCTCATATGTATATTCCTTAAATCTATCGGGTCATTTATTTTGGTACAATGTTATAACACTATTAGGTAGTAGGTTGTCCATGATCTTTAACAATAATGTTCAAAATTATAGACACTTAGGTTGGAAAAGGGGAAAAGAACTTCAACGTACCGAAAATTAAACGGGAAATATGTATGGCATACTCTATGAGAAAATTCGGTCAAAGTCTTCACAATTCCGAAAATGGAGTGGGACCTGTATGTAGGAGCTTGGGCCAAAATAGAAATGTTCCCTCATAAACGTGTGTTACCCTTCAATATCCCGTTATGGTATATTATAGCTACTACAATGGGAATGGGTATATATTAATTTTTGGAAGGAAGATTTAACACCACATGAGAATATACCAAACAATGGGGCATACCATTATATGGGGCTACACGGAAAATTTTACCAATATTGCTAATTTTTGGTATAGAGGTTTTGATCATCCAAAATAAAACATTACAACCACTATGGTTGAAACACCAAAATGCCGAATATCGAAGTGGATGTATTCTCATAAAAACCGTTATTTATGGAAAAATTGCATGCAAAAAGTTTCTATTTTCACACTAAATTTCTTAAGTGCAGTATATCGAAGTGTTCTGAATTAAAAAATTTTCAAAAATACTTCAAACGAATCGAGGGAGGATCAAAAAATGTTTACCACAGTAAATGTTTTAATTCTGTGACCACCACTGTATCTTATAAGAAGTAGAAATGTATGTTGGACGGTGTAAAAACAACCTAAAATTCCGAAAATTAGACATAAACAATATTGCTAGGCATGACAACGTTTGCCGGGCCCGCTAGTATTTAATAATTTTAATGATTTTCTTCACATTCTTTTTCAGTTCTCTATTCTTCTTGTAATGGGCCAAGAACCTATTTTTTTTGCAATAAGTCCATTTCACATGGTGAGAAAAAAGCGGTCTTACAAATAACATGAGGTCAAAGTTAAAATATCATATTTTTGTGAATTGTTGTTATTTTAATTTTTGCCTTGTAAGGGCAGTGATCATTTGTGAATATAATTTATCAAAATATTAACATGAAATGACGGTCAAGCAAACAGATGGAAATGGTGATTATATGAAGGTAAAAATTATTAGTAATTTGAAGGTAATCATCAAAAATTCAATATTTAACACATAAATATGGTTATTTCGAAAAAAATGAGTTTCAAAACATAGTGCTAAGCAGTGCAGGAGGACATTTTAAGGCAACCATCGACGCTTTGATATGTTTTCTGTCCAGAATTTTGCGAAAGTCTGCGACCGTTCATTAACTTAAGAATTATTACAGATAATATAAAAATAGTCGTTAAAAAATAAATTTTACTTTTGATAACATAGCATGTATTGGAAGATATTAGTCTCACCTTCAACCAAATTGGCTTTAATTTGGTATTTTGGGTTTGCTTTGTGTAGCACACATTCTTACAAAAATGGCTAGTTTTGGCTTACTATTGACTGATCGTGATATATATTCCTTGAACCTAAATTATATTACATACAACATACTACGATTTGAAATATAAGTAATAATTTTCGCATTGATCAATTTCAACCTCCAAAACATTATCCATCACCAGCGTAGAAGAATTTCGGTTTATGTGGACTATGCGTCTAATGTGGCAAAACTAAGCGAGATAGACACATGGTTCCTTTTTGAGAATATACATAGAAGCGATTCTGAGTCGATTGATGCATGTCCGTTAATCCGCCTGGCCGTCTGTTCATGTTAAATTGTAAACAAAGTACAGGTCGCATTTATTATCCGAAATGGAAAAAAGGTCACTTATTTGGTCCAAGGACGATTTCCTATCAAATTTTCAAATTGAATTAAATTAAGTTTTGAGTGATGTGTGTTAAAGCTGCAAAAACCAAATGGTGTATGCAACGGTTGCTCAGTTAGTTTCATATTTACTTATAGCTCCCATACATAATTTTGCTCGATTTCATAAAAAACACCAAAGAATCCAAGTCTGCCGTTTGACATTAAATTGTTCCATTGATTTCAGAATGGTATGTGCATGGCTTTTTTAATTGGTTCAAATATCTATTTAGATAACACATTTGTATATCTTCAGGATATTGTATATATTAGCATCTCTTATATGTACCTAAAGTGGTGAAGGGTATCATATAGTCGGCCCCGTCGGACTTTTGATCTTTCCTTACTGATTATTAACAAATAAATGTTGTCTGCAGGCAGTTCCAGTTCGATGATGGGCTATATCGGTTCACGTTTAGGCATAGCCCCTATATAAGGATACCCCCCTTTTTTCGGTATTTTGGGGTTTTAAGCTCTTTTGCAACCGAATTCGCTGAAATTTGGAGTTCTTATGGGTACCAAATTTTTCCACTAAAAATTATAAATATAGTTTCGGTATTTTGAGTGTATTGGCTGTAATTTAGTACTTTGAGTTCTTATTGGGTAGCAAATTTCTGCACTAAAAGTAAAAAATATTTTTGGTATTTTGGGGTTCTTGAAAGCGTTTTAACCGAATTCGCTGTAATTTGGTATTTTGCAGTCGAATATGGTAACAAATCTCCCTCCTAAAGTTATTAATATTCGCCCCTTTTTATATTAAAATAATTATCTGATTTGTTCCGCGTTTTTTGGTTTATCCCCATATAGTTGTATTCTACCATAGTAGGGGGAATATTCTGTTCTCGAAAGTATGAATTTATAAAAATTTTTCTTTTGTAATCGTTCTACCTTCGGAGGATATCGACATAAAAATATAGAACGTAAGCTTCGAAAATGAACTATATCGGCCCGCATTTAGGCATAGCTCCCCTGTAATGATGCCTATCGATTTTCAGTATTTTGGACATTTAGCGTTAAGAAAGGTATTGTAATGCAAACATTTTAGTTTCGAAATTTACCCATATCATTCCTCAATTAGGCATAGCCAACAGCTTTCACCAAACCCACCGAAATAAAACCTATGTACATTGGTTATGACCTCATATACACATGTTCAATTCTGCCACGCGTCGTTAATATCGATCCATTTTTTGGGTTTTTTTTTGAAAAATGTCTATTAAAAATTGCTGAAATTTGTATTTGGTATGCATTATGGTTTTTTTTTCATTTGTTTATATTAAAATGGTGAACGGATTTGTTGTGCGTTTTATGGTTGCAAATTGTCAGTTTATACCCCATAAAGTTATTATTCTAACTTCTTAGTTATTACCTTTATTACGCCAACAATATAAAAAAAATAAAATGGCAGTCCACATTACCCGAAGTTCCTCTACATCTTGGAAATCCTTACATAATTTCGAAAAAATAGTGATGTGTTTTCGAAATATCGAACTAAAAGATAATAGATAAAATAAACTCATCGTAAAGTTTGGAGGATATGAACCTTAAATACCCTTATGAGGATATTCGAAATGACTAAACCGATCTGGACTGTTATGTGATTTTAAAATGCCAAACCAAAATACAAAATAAAATTCAAATCAGGTGAAAAATTTGGTCAATTGCTGTATTATTTCGACCTCATATACATAGATCTACGAAACATCACATCACATTTCAATTTATTTGCTTTTTTCGACCAGGTGTTAGTGAAATATCAAATGGCCAAGGATTGAAGTATCTCATTGTATGTCACATGTAGATCTTCAATTATAAGATCACGCATAGCATCAATGTTCTCTGGCACATGGCAAGGCAATATAGTATCTCTCGTAAAAGATGCTATAAAATGTTCCAACGAAATTATTTCAATAGTAAGAGAAAACACATTTAGTAGAAAACCGCATATTTCCAATTTAATGCTATAAATCATCCCTAACAACTCAATATGAAGTACCCTCAGTCTTAAGATCAAAAAAGGTTTTAAATACCAATAGTCTTTGCATCAAATCCGTTTAAAGCAAAAGTGGGAGCAGTCGTCGCGACGTGACGACACACAAAAATTATGGTCTTGTTTACAAATACCTTGTTAATCTCGAAGTGAGGCACCAGCAAAATTCTCATGCAGTTTATTTCGTTGGTTAGCTAAGTACTTCGCTTTGTAAAGAAGTTATTAATAGCTTCTAGGAAGAACACCCCCAACAAAAAACTAAGCAGCGAGATCCGAAACTATAGTCTTCCCTGCCTTACCCCTGGTGGGCAATGCCATACTTTCCCCACTAATTAATAGTTAAAAACAAACTGGGATTCAGCCTGACAATTTTGCAAAAACCAAAAAGTATCCGATTTGATTCAAAACTTTCACGACATATTTTTTATTTTTTATCATGGCCACTCCTTCTGGTACCAGACCAACAAAGGGTAAATAAGTCCATTTTGGGTTCGGAGACAAATCTCGTTTTTAAAGAGAAGTTTACAAAATATATTACGTTATAAATTCCACAAACAAACAAAACTAATACCACATTCTTTAAACAAATCAAAGCCAAACCTATAAATATCTCAATATAAGAAAAAAGAAAGATATTCACCGATTGGCTTTATCCTAGTTCATACGACAGCTACACACTCACAGAGAAACGTCTAAAAATTTGAAGTTGAGTTATCGTGCCCGCCATTCGCAAAAAAAATGTTTAGAGAAAAACGCGTTTAAAGTTTGAGAAGTCCTTCAGCCGTCACTTGATGCTGACAGAATAAATCGGCTATATCTTCAAGACTTCTTGAGGTTTTCATTTGAAATTTTGTAGGGACATTCTTTAATTAGTGTAGATTCGAATTGTAACAACAAAATTTTTGACCGCGAGAATGGGGGGTTCCCCTTAAGCCATTTTCAAAATAAACGATTAATATATGTCAGCAACACTGACTACTAGCACCTTCGCCAATAATGTAATTTCTAATTTGATAATATAACATGTTTCTATTCCTAGTTGTTGATATTTATTGACCGTGGATCATTGGAAAAGAAACATTTGTAACTCGTTTTGTGTTAAATGTAATATTTGCATCAATACTTTATTGGCAAGAATGATTTTATTTGGATAATTAACTTAGCATATATTTAAACAATAATACTATTTCTAATTTAATAATTTAAATCGAGTATTTGTCGTAGATGTTTTTATACTAAAGTATCTGGAGCATCACCTCGTATATTTGCGCCAGCAGCGCCGAGCAGTGGCCTTAGTTGAGAACCCAAAAGTTGTCCCAATAAATTGGCTATTTGTGCTGCTTGAGCAGGATCCAGTCCTGCAAGTGAGGGTGTCGGGGAAGATCCTGTTGTCGAACCAACATTACTGGGCACAGGTGGAACTGGACGAGAAGGTGATATTCCTGCAGCACCTCCATAGTTGGGACGTTGCGAGTTATACGCGGGATAATTACCTCCATAATTGCCAACAGCAGCAGGATATGCAGTAGGTCTGTAACCACCATAACCATATGAGGGATATCCAGCATACTGAGGTATGAATCCACCATAACCAGGTCTATAACCATAACCACCGTAGCCGTAGTATGGATAACTACCATAGCCGCCACCATAACCTCCGCCATAATAATCTGATTGTGGTCTTACCGATGATTGTGGTCTGCGAACGGGTCTATAAGGAACAACAGGCTGGTCATAACCAATACGCACACCACCTAAAGTGCCCAACCCCAATAGGGGCCTTAAGATACCCAATGTCCTTCCTTGTCCTTCCGGTTCTTGGCTAGCATTTTGAGATCTTCGTCTTACTGATCTGTTGCGATTTTGGGCCGATACTAAAATCACTGCCACAATAAAATAGTAAAACACCAAAAACGTTTTCATTTTCATTGATAAAAATTGATTTATTTGTTTAAGTCGTGTTGTTTTTCGGTTTCGTCACTTCAAACTGCCGGCGAAATCTGGGGCACGTCTATCAACTGGCAGCAGCAAACTACATTTGGCAAAACTTCCATTCGAGTTCTATTCAAAATTTCGCAAAAAAAGATTAATAGTTTGCATGAATTTGGTAATAATGAGCTCTAGAACTTGGTAACATTTGTTCTTGAAAATTTCCAAAAACGCCATCGTAGAAGACCTTCAAGGTGTTTGACTCACTTCGTCAACTTCTGGTTCACAAACAAATAAACGGAAATTCAAATGTTGATTATTTTTCGCGGGATAGTATCTGCCTTTTGCGATTGTTAACAGCAATTGAAGCGTTCGTTCGTTCGGCAGAAGCCACAAACGTCGTCGTCACTAACTTGTTTCTGCTATTTGCCGGTCACCCATCTGGCGTGCTGATAACTGCTGGCCGGTCAACCACACCTTTTGTTTCTTTTTAGTTTTAGTTTCGTTTATTGTTTTCTTTCTCTCTTCACCATCATTTAGCAATTTTGCAAAACAAAAATCGTAGTCTATTTGGTTTATATTCATACATATCTTGACTGACATACTGACATTGAAATTTGACTATTTGTTTTCATTTACTTTTGTTTTCATTTTCTCTTTTTGGCAAAAATGTCGTGACTTATGTCGACGCCATGTGCTGCTGATGATGATGCTCTCTGGGGCGTGCGAAGAATTTTGTTTACTTCCGCGTTATCTAGTTAGGAGTAAGTGAGTGGGTAGTATTCAAACAATATTGTTTTGAATGTCTTACTAGTCATTCGATGAACGGGTATTTGTTTCGATCCAATAATGGAATTGTTAGAGAATTTTATAAAAATGCCTATATTTTGGATAAAGTTTCCAAATAGTGGCAAATATTATTTATATGTGGTGCTAACTAAACGAATTTAAATAAAATAAATATTTTGAGAATTTAAATTAATGGGAAAATTTTCATAAAATAGCTTTGCCGATTTTAGATATTAATCAAGGTGTATAAGGTGTGTGCATGAATTACAACAACTAATTATATTACAAAAACAACATTATTGTTATAGAAAATAAATTGTCAATGTCTTAAATTGAATATTACGATTGGTCATAGTCCTACGATCAATAACCGGGTACATGTGTACCTTTTTATACCCTCCACCATAGCATGGAGGATATATTAAGTTTGTTTTTCCGTCTCTAATATATATATATATATATATATAGAGTAACTTCGGGTAATGTGGTGATATTGTGGGCGTAACAACTGTAAAAAATAGAAACAAATTGTTTTCACAACAACAAAAACATATTTGAGAAAAACAAAGTGTTCGACTATTTTGCAAAAAACGTTCGAATATTGTGCTAAAAATGTTCAAATCACACTTTTACAATCAGAGCTTAAGTAAATTTTCAACTTTGCAAGTATTTATTCAAAACCAAGATTATTGTTTGTTTTCACTAATTAGAAAAACATTTATCAAGGCAGCATTGGTACACATATTTCAGGCATTTTCTTAGATATGGGGGTGGTCCGAATTAGACGCATAGTCCACATTATATATTCTTGATCAGCATAAAATCCTATTTAGCATGTCCGTCTGTCTGTTGTAATCAAGCTATCATCTAAACGAATTGAGGTAGATCGCCAAAATGTTACATTTGGTAAAATGGGTTCATATTGGGTAATAAGTTTCTCCACTAAAAATTATAAATAGCCCCCCTTATAACGGTAACCCCAATTTTCGGTATTTTGGGGTTCTTCAGAGTGCTTTTCAAACGAATTCGCTGAAATTTGGTGCAATTAATTTTATTGGACTTAGATTGAACATTTTTATACCCTTCACACACCCTACAGGGTAATATGTCCTTGTACATATGTTTGTAATAGGCAAAAGGAAACGAGATAGACATGTATGTCCGTCTGTCCATGATAAATTGTATAGGTCGCAATTATGATCCGAATGAGATGAAAATTGGCAAAGCTCACTTCTATGGCCCGAAGTGAAATTTGGGAAATTTTATACGAATGGTACACGGAAGGACACATGAAATGCAATTTTACATAGATTTCAGAATGGTATTTGTATCGGTTGATTTGAATTGGTTGAAATATCTATGTAGATCGCGCATCTAGTTTCGTTCTATTCCATTTCAATGGTTCTCCAAAGATGCTATGTCTGTTCTAACTATAGGAATGACCAAATCAGCTAAAATGTAAGTTAGGCCGTGTCGAACTTCAACATACCAAAAATTGTAGTGGATATTTGGATGGGAACTATTTTAAAACATAACCCTGTATTTAATAATTTCTTGAAAGAAATTTTTTATTCGTCTGAAATCCAATATTTCAAATTACAACTACTTCGATGAGAAAATTGTGAGCTATATTAAAACTTAGAACTATAACTTTTCGCAATAATTTGTTGTTCCATCCAGTATCCCGAAATGTCAAATTACACCCACTACAATGCGGATAAAGCATTCAAAATTCTGACAATGGGTCGATACCCTTAAATGGGGGCTATGCCAAAACATGGTCTTATATTGTTCATTTTCCGTATATATGTTCTATGTCAAACAGAAAATGTATCTGAATCTTTATACGGGAACTATACCAAAACGTAAACCGATATTCCCCCTCCTCCTTTAAAAACCCGCCGCTTTTATCTCCAATAAATATGTATAAAAATCGTTATTTTGAAAAATAAGTTCTTAAAAAAGTTTATTTTTTATTTCTTTCCAAAAATAGCATGAGGGTGTATACGAGAGATCAATAAAACGCTGACTACATTTCGTATTTTATATTTACTGTGCCAATTTTAATATCAGTTGAAAACCTGATTGTTTGAAAATTTTAGAAATTAGTTCTACAAAATTCATATACAATTTTGTCGAATTTTTTGCAGTTCCCAAAAATCAAATAATTAAATATTTCCAACTCTATCGACACTGAAATTGATCTTAATTGCCAATGTGTAATAATCGTTGTGAAGCGTCACAGCATTTCTATAAACTGTAATTTATTCACAAAAATTTCCAAAACAAAAGTGTTAAAATATTCAATCATATCAATTATCAAATAAACATTTAATTCTTTCATATTTTCGTTCATACAGGTAGCCGGTTTTCAATAATAATGTTCCAAAAAATACGCAAAAATGTTAATGAGTGATGACCCGTCCCTATAAAAAAAACTCATTTTTTGTCTTCTGTTGTTTTGATTCTTTGGACAGAATTTGATACTTTTTGTTAGCACTTTATATTTTTTTGTTTTCTTATTTACGCCTATTTAATTATATTAAACACACATTAACGAATTCTGGACGTTACTCAAGGCTTTTACAATAATTAGGTCAATTTGTGAGGATATATTTTATAATACATTGACCTTAGAATACTTTTTATTTACAGGAGATTAATTTGCATAATTTACAATTCTCCCTTAATACTTTTTTGTAGAACATTAGGAGTACTATCAGTGGTAAAAAAAATTGAGAGCCTCTAGTTTTTAACTTTGAAGATAAAAGCCACAAAACAGCGGTCACTCACGCGACTTCAAATATACATGACTTTAGACATCACTTCTAATAATGGGAAAACTCTGCGAATTGTGTGAATATTTTAAACTTTTAATATTCTTTACATGAATAAGAGACACCAAGCATTATTATTGCACTTCCAAAATTTCAAAATATGACATATCCTTTATTTGCGAAGGATTTTTCTCGGTCACTCACGCGACCTAACTCACGCGACATTGTTGATTTTGCAGTTTTTATTTCTGCAGTGTCTGCATTTATAGTCATTAAAATAGTATTTATGGTAAGAAAAAGAAGAAAAAAATGACAAATTTGGTCTTTCTTTGTATTTTTTGCCTTTACGTATTTAAGCACAATTAAAGAAACAAATTCTTCGACTTTGGTTTACCTTTTTGCGGAAGTGCCCATATGCAACTCGAACTCGTCATGTGAAACATACGGAAATTTCAATGTGTCAAAACGATATGTATTTTGTCCGAATATGACATGTTATGTCATATGTAAAATACATACGCCGATTTGAACACAAAAAATAAAAGTTGTATGTACGCTGCTAATTTTGACACACATAAGGAGTTACATATGGATGAAATAAGTGACAGCACATATGTAAAATACATATCGTGTAAAAACACCATAAGTAGTAATACAATATCTAGATCATTTGATGATTTAGAAAATTACCAACAACTTGTCCGAAGATTCTCGCAAAAAAACAGTATGTATTCTCGGGCTGTATATTATAGTCCAAGATACATTTTCTGTTCTTCCACAAATATGGATGGCAAAAACCCACAATATCACACAAGTGAGTGTATGAATATATTACTTTTACAACTTTTGTAACATTTTACTCGAACTCATTGCCATTAAATAGTCAATGGTGGGGGTAATATTAAAAAATCTATATCGAAATAGTCATGCGCAAATATTTCTCATCATCCTTAATGCCAAATTTCAACAATTAACGGAGGCTATGCCAAAACATGGACCTATATATAAAATATTATTCACAATCCAAAAACACGGTATGCCAAACTACAGCCACTGTGGTGGATATGTTTGATTAAAATATCCAAACGTATTGATACAGGCTTATTCTATAAATCTCATAAAACATGAAGCAAGGTCCAGAAGAAAAATTTGTTCGAAAATTTTGGCATAGGGTATTGAATTAGGTCCAGAATGATGTGTGCCAAGTTTAGAGAAAATCGGTTCAGATTTAGATATTGCTCCCATATATATTTTTGTCCGATTTAAGGCAAGCGGGGCACCAAAGTCCAAATTGTGCACCAAAACTCCTATCTATCTTTCGATTTGCACGAAATGTTGCATGGTGTACTGGATTGAGTCTAGAATGACGTATGCCATGTTTTGAGAAATCGGTTTAGATTTATATATAGCTCCCATATATATTTTCGTCCGATTTAAGGTAAACAGGGCACCAAAACTCCTATCTATCTTTCGATTTGCACGAAATTTGGCATAGAGTACTTAATTATGCCCAGAATGACGTGTGCCAAGTTTCGAGAAAATCGGGTCAGATTTATATATAGCTCACATATATATTTCCGACCGATCTAAGGTAATGGGACTCAAAAGTCCTTATGTACCTTTCGATTTGCACGAAATTTGGCATAGGGTACTGAATTAGCTCCAGAATGATATGTGCTAAGTTTCGTAAAAATCGGTTCCAATTTAGATATAGCTCCAATATATATTTTCGACCGATTTAATATAAATTGTGCACTAATAACCAAAAGATAGGCGGACCGGCACACAATTTTGTTCGTGTGTCAAGTTTTCTTGAAATTGGTTCAGGTTTACATATATCTTCTATATATACTTTCGCCCGATTTTAAGTCAATAGTGCACTAAAGACTTATACCTAGGCCGATTAACAAATCGTACTGAAATTAATTAATATCTAGCAAGTTTCCTTGAAATCGGTTCAGATTTAGATATAGCATAGCTTCCATATATAATTTCGACCTATTCTTGTTGATTGTACACCAAATAATCAATGGTTGCCTGATTGATACATTTTAAACAGTGAAGCATACCAAATAGCGTTTGTAAAGTTTGCTTTAAGGGAACCCTCATTCACGATTTTAATTTTTCAAGATTTTCACTGGGCTGATAAATCAATACCAATGCTTGTTAAGGTTTGTAACTTTGCACATATATATTTGAAGATTTAAAAGAGAAGAAAAATAATTTACAAAAAAAATGTTGTTGTTGTTTTTTGTAATTAAAGAAAAGTCCTTATTTTTGATGGCGGGCATGATAACTCCTCACTGGAACATCGGAATCCGAAAATTCCAACGGTGTTGAAAAAGTACATGTCTGGCTCTCGTGTGAACTAGGATTATTGACTTCGCTCTAAAATTAACAAAATGGCGGACCTTTGAAAAAATATTTTTGGAAAATCGCCGATTTTTGGCCAAAAACCAAGTTAAAAAATAAGGAAGATCTTCACCGATTGGCTTTATCCTAGTTCATACGATAGCTATACACTCACAGAGAAGCATGTAAAAATTTGGATTCGAGTGGGTTATTAGTTTTTGAGTTATCGTGACCGCCATTCGCAAAAGAGAAAAACGCGTTTAAAGTTTGAGAAGCCCTTTAGCTGTCACCTGATGCTGACACAATGAATCGGCAATATTTTCAAGAGTTCTTGAGATTTTCACTTGAAATTTTGTAGGGACATTCTTGAATTAGTTTAGAATCGAATTAAATCAAAAAAATTTTGACCCCGAGAATGGGGGGGTCCCCTTAAATCGATTTACAAAATTTAGCATAGGTTGCAGAATGGCATGTATTGGAATTGATGTTAATCGGTTTACTTATAGATAAAGTTTGCATATTTAAGTTCGTTCAATTTCATGTCAATATTCCTTTGTAAAGGCGACGTCTGTTAGGATACAGACAGAGTGTTGAAGGGTATCATATAGTCCGTAGTAAAGTCGGACTTTACTACTTTCCTTACTGGTTTTCATATATATCATATTTGGTCGATACTGTAAACTGTGACAGAATCTCAATGTTTATACCCTTCACCACACTGCGGTACAGGGTACTGTATTTGTGTCATTGTCTTATGTTTGTAACAAGCAAATGGAAACAAGTTAAACACATGGTTTCTTTTGAGAAAATGCATAGAATTACTTTCTGAGTCGATTTATGTATGTCCGTCCATCCATGTATTTTTCTGAGCAAAGTACAGGTCGCATTTATGATCCGATTTTAAATTTGGCACAGCTCACGTATTTGGCCTATTGAATCTCCCATATATAGTTTCGTCCGATTTTATGTAAATGTACATTTCCATAATCGGCCAACGTCTCAGCCCATAGTGCAAAAGCAATAGGGCTGCTACAACAACAAAAACAAGAGAGTACTAAATTTAGTCCAGTGTCTGTGAAGTTCTGTTGAAATCGGTTCAGATTCAGATATGGCTCCCATACATAGTTTCGTCCGATTTTATGTAAATGGAGCACTAAGGCTATATTTGTTCTATATTCACGAAATTTAGCAGTGGGTATGGAAGTTAGTCTATAATGCTTTTTGTTAAGTTTGATGGTGTAGCAAATAACTAAAGTTTGTCCGATTAGTAGAAAATAGAGCACAATGTATCAAATGGAAACTAGAATAACGTATATTGGATTTTATTTCGAGATAAAGGGCCAACCCTTATATACAATTTCAGGCATTGACAATTTCTTTTCTATAAGAATAATGTTGTTTTTGTAATGTAATTAGTTCTTGAAATTCATGCATACATTTATTAAATACAGTCTAGGATCATCTCTTGTATAGAACTAAAGTGGTGTTGGATATCAATAGTCGGCCCGTCCGACTTTTCTTGTTTCCTTATTGGTTTTTTATTTCAAACGAATACATTTGATTTTGGTATGAATTATGTTTGATATGTAAAATTATAAAGCATACCTTTAGGCGAAGTAAAAATAATAATCATAACTAATATCATATGAGGGGTTCTCTACAAGAACGGAATCACTCAAGCACAGCAGGATCACACCGCTTCGATTCTGATAAAATCATAAAAAATCGCCCATTTATTTTAATAAAAAGGTTATCAATGCAGAAAAAACATAAGAAAGTTTGTACCCCTTTTCGTCACAATTCACTAGTTATAAACGTGTGAATCTAGTCTTGAGCCACGTTATATTTATATTTTAGTCTAATTAGTTTGAAAGCTTTAATAAAACATTAATACATACATCGAGTATTCGATTCGAACCAAATGGAAGTTCTTTAACCCCCTAGATCAAGTTTATCAGTCCACTTATCTTGTTTCTTCCTCCATAAAGAGTAAACATTTTTAAAACTTAGAAATATTGTGTAAGACGATTGTATCTTCGTAAATTTAAATAGACAAATACACAATATTCCATGTATTTTTATTTTAAAAAATATAACACTTAAACATTGTAAAATTCATTCTTGATTTGATTTAAACACTACAAAATATTTTCCCAAAGTAAGTGAGCTATAGAGATAGATGATTCAAGTCGGATATCTAATGTGCTATGTATGCTATCCTGTTCAGGATTCCCTAGGTCTACAGAATCGGATGCTTCATGCCGGTTTTGAGATCTTACTCTGCCACTCTATCTGAGTACCTTATTTAATTCTGAAGCATGTTTTCAAAGTTTTAAATTGCTTCGCGATACTCCAGTTTCATGAACGACGCCCAACTTCCATTGTACATTTATGTTCGATTACTCCTATGCACCATAATACCCATAGAGAACCTCAGGATGTCAGGTTGTATTCAAGAAGTCATTTTAAAGAGTTATAAAATATACGGAACTATTAGTAAATTAGTACGATTGGGAAGACGTAAAATCTACACTATCCCCAAACAGATCTTTCCCCTGTTCGTATAATAAATGAAACTAAATGTATATGCTTTAATATTCGTTCATATTTTATTTTCAACTCATTCCTTAAAACATTTATCCATAAAAACCACCTCCAGAGAAAGAACCCGCTATGGCAATTGAGGAACTGCCACTATAACCAATTCCTCCTGGATAACCATAGCCGCCATATTGTGGATAATATCCACCACCATATCCACCGTATGATGGATATCCATATCCATATCCACCATAAGGATAGTAACCACCATAATAACGAGCTTTACGCACCGCTCCTGTATCCGGGTCTACAGCCAAATCGGCATCTGCACTAGCCAAGGACTCGGCTTGGACATTTTCGATGGGTTGACAATAAACAGCGACAACGGCAACGGACAAAACCAATAGAACGATGGTGAATTTCATTTTGTATTCCGACAGTTGCTTAGCTACAATGTGTTACACCAATGTGATAGTACTAACGATGTGACTTCTGTCAACAGATCGTTTTTATACTTATCCATATTGCTTAATCCGGTATTACCAGACAAACGGAGTAATTTCTGAGTACATTGTATTTTATTTTATTTAATACAATTTTAGCAAAATTGTAATTGCAATGTGAATTGGACGATATTAACAGGAGTATGATTAGACACAAGCCCAGACACGTCAGATATAATTCATAAAAATTTCATTGGGGTTAATATCCTTTAATTTTTGAAATTCTTTTGTGTCGTTGCTACAGGCATTCCCAAAGATTAATTAATGTCTCGTTAATTATATTGATGCATACTTTTATTATAGATTATCATCAGGGTTAAATATCAGTCACTTTGTTAATCTAAATCCATCATTGGTTAAAAAATGTTCGCACACCTCAAAGGTCAGTATTTATATGGTTTATTAATTTGAGCAACGGCAATGTAACAAATCACGAGGGAGCAAGCCAGACACATAGCCATTTTTTAAATTGATATAAAATTGATTTTTGTACATAGCTAATACTTAGTATGATATCCATTGTTATTTACTTTACTGCTTTCAGCCTTGCCGGCATAAATTTTACAAAGGTTTCCGCGTAAGATGTATGAATGTTCCCCAGATGGTGACAGATGGTTGGTTTGATTGAGTCATCGATTGCTAAATCTGTGGATTGAGGTCCTCGTCTACCTAGTTCGTCTGCTTTTTCATTACCCATGATGTCACAGTGTTCTGGTACCAACACAGCCGATAGTTGCCTGACACTTAATGCTGAGACCCAGAGGTCAGCATTCTGAGCTCGCGCAGTTCTCCATTCCACCAAAATGCCTGAGATTTCTTGACTTTTAATCGTTATTAAGTTGTAAATAATACCGGTGGATTCTTTTCACTGTGAGGCCGTTTTAAGTAAATGATGCCCCAAAAACCCCAAATTAGGCCAGTTGGCACAACATTTTGCACAACGTACCGAAGTTAGTATAGTCTAACGTGTGGAAAGTTTTATTGAAATCGGTTCAGATTTACATATATAGCTCTCATATATAGTTTCGTCCGATTTTAAGTAAATGGTACCCAAACTCATAAAGTTAGGCCGATTGCCACAACATTTTTTTTAGAATCGGCTAACATGTACCAAGTTTTATTGAAATCAGTTCAGATTTAAATATAGCTCCCATATATATTTTCGACCTATTTTAGGTAAATGGTGAACCAAACTCTTCATGATTGCTCGTTTGACACATGTGTTAAGTTAAAGCATTATATTGAGCCTAGAATCTTGCGTTTTGTAACAAGTGAAAAAGGCGTTAAGTTTGGCCGGGCCGAACTTTGGATACCATATGTATATTGATAGTTACTTGAAATGAAAATGTGGGGAACATACCAACACGTATAACTATACAAACAATTATTGTTGTAAACCAGGTCTATCCACACTAATACATGCATATGTCTGTTATTGTATTTGTTTCAAATGCACAAATTTCAAATTTATTTTTCTCTCTTATTAAACTGTGAGAAAAATTTTATAAACTTGCATTTCAAATTTTAAGACAGAAGAACATTTTGAATTCAATACAAATATACTTGTTAATCATATATTTTCCTATAAAAAGATAGATTTGCTTCTGTTTCGCCAATCCTCATTGTATTGGTCACATATTTTGACTTTTTCTGAACTAATTTTTGCTAAAAATGTCCTAATTTTTTCGTTCAGTGTATGAAAACAAAAAGGAATGAATGACAATTTTGAAAATATTTATACCCTACACAACTATGTTGTCAGGGTATTATAGCTTTGTGCAGCCCCAAAAGTTTGTAACGCCGCGAAATATTGGTCCTAGACGCACCTTTAAGTATACCGATCGTCATATCTCGACTAGCTGAGTCGATCTAGACATGTGTGTCCGTCCGTCTGTCCGTCTGTCCATTATAATTTGTAAACACGATACAGGCCACAGTTATGGACCAATTTTCACGAAATTTTGCATGTAGGATGGGTTCTGGCCAATGAAGGCCCCTATTGTTTTTGGAAAAGATCGGTTAATATTTAGGAGGTGAAATGGACCAAAAACTTTATTTTTATCGGTTTTTCTGGTCGCTCCAGAGGCCGCAATTATGGCCCAAACACCGCGAATTTTTCCATGGAAAAGGGGATCGGGCATGCATGTTTTGATAAAGATCGGTCAATATTTATCGGGTCAAATGGACCCTGACTTTTGTGAGAAAAATTACAAAATTTTTATTCTGGGACGTATATACTTGCTCCTGAAGGACATATATTCGAGATGTTGATAGTATGTCCAAGATGAGTTGTTGACCTTCAAATTGATACCAATTATATGGCTGTATGTACTCCGATGCGGGAGTTATACGTAATTAAGTAAAGGTGACTATGTGCATATTATTACTATTACTCCATTAGAGGACGGAAATGTCGCGCTGATCGCTTTGAAATTGTTCATGAAGTTCCGATTATGGTCAAGGACGACGCTTATAGTTTTCGGTGAAGTTGAGATTTCATTCAGGGGGTGCAATGAACCGAAAATTTTAATTTTGTCAGATTTTCTAGTCGCTTTAGAGGCAATTATTATATACAGAACATCATATATTTTACAAGGTGAAGGGGATCTGACCAAATACTTAGAGCGGCTGTTTAGATGATGATCGGTCAATTTTCCGAGGGTCAAATCAACCAAAACCTAAAGTGACCAATTTTTTATTGTATGGCGTAAAAATTCTCTTCAAGAAAAAAACATTTTGGAAAATATGCAAGACTTAGAAATAGGAGTTGTTGATCTATAATCTGTAAAAAAGGTTGCAAATATCACGAAATATTTCCAAGGCTCAGAATATAGAACCGCCGAAAGTGTGCTTTTCGTGGTAGTTGTGTAGGGTATCATATGGTTGGCCCCGTCCCACTATACTGCTCCGCTCACTGTTTTTTTTATACCCTACACAACTATGTTGTCAGGGTATTATAGCTTTGCGCAGCCCCAAAAGTTTGTAACGCCGCAAAATATTGGTCCTAGACCCACCTTTAAGTATACCGATCGTCATATCTCGACTAGCTGAGTCGATCTAGTCATGTGTGTCCGTCTGTCCATTATAATTTGTAAACACGATACAGGCCACAGTTATGGACCAATCTTCACGAAATTTTGCATGTAGGTTGGGTTCTGGCCAATGAAGACCCCTATTGTTTTTGGGAAAGATCGGTTAATATTTAGGGGATGAAATACCAAATACTAAATTTTTGTCCGTTTTTCTGGTTGCTCCAGAGGCCGCAATAATGGCCAGAACATCGTGAAATTTTCCATGAAGAAGGGGATCAGGCCAAAGAATAAGCATAAAGATCGGTCAATATTTTGCGGGTCAAATGGACCCTGACTTTTGTGTGAAAAATGACAAAATTTGTATTCTATAGCGTATATATTTACCCCTGAAGGACATAGACCGAGAAGTTTATATTATATCCAAGAGGAGTGGTTGACCTTTAAATTAATACCAATTATATTGTTGTATGTGCTCGGATGTGGGAGTTACACCTAAATATTTACAGGTATCTCCGTATTCGTATATTAGTTAGTAACCCATTATCACTCTAGAGAGCGGAACTATAGCGCTGATCGCTTTGAAATGTTCCATGAAGTTCCAGTTATGGTCAAGAACAACGCCTATAATTTTCGGTGATGACCAGATAATAATTTTGGAATGAAGTGGACCGAAAACTTATTTTTTTTTTTTTTTTTGTTATTTTTGAGTCGATTTATAGACCACAAATGAAAGCCGAACATCACAACACAACCCACGGTGAAGGGAATCTGGACAATAGCTGTACTGAATACTCATAATATTCGGAAAATATGTCAGTGTAAGGAAGAGGTGCTGTTTACCTCTAATCGGGCAAGAGGGTGCAAATATCATGAAATATTGCCCAGGCTCGGAATAAACATCCGCAGAATATTTGAGTTCCGTGGTAGTTGTGTAGGGTATCGTATGGTCGGCCCCGTCCGACTATACTGCTCCGCTCACTGGTTTTTAAATAAGTCTTTATTTAAATATTATTTTTTTAATAAACTAGATTGCCATCGACGCCTTATAAAGTTTCCGCCACTTGGACATGTTTATGCTGTTGGCCGAAGGTTGAGCAAACAATTGCCAATAATACCAAAAGAGCAATGGATGTGTTCATTTTGTATTCTTGAATTATTATTTTTTTCTCTAAGAAGATAATTCTAAAAGCTTTATCTCAATGCAACCGCATTTTTGAATTAGCCGGCGATTGTGCACATAAGACCATAAAAATAAGAACCTGATTTGAGGAACACCATTGCGAATAAATTTTGTTTTTGTTTTCATTTCGATTTTAATGTTAAATTCATGTTTGCAATCGAACAAACAATTAGCTCTTCAAAAAACCCACCATCGGGACTTTTTTTAAATAATGTATATAATATGTATTTATTTTATGTTGAACAGTTTCAAAGTGTATACATTTTCCATAAAACAAAGCAGAAACTGATTCTCAAATAGCTGGACAGTGGGTTTCAAAAATGCTGAACACAAAAAATATGAAAAACTGTTATTCTGAAAGCATAAGTCAAGGTGTTTTGGTGTTTTTTATTTTTATTTTTTTTTTTTTTTGCTGTAAACAATTTGTTTATATTTTTGTGTTTACAAAATTCGATGTAGATTAATAAGATGTAGTCTTATTGAAGATTTTGATTTTGAGCCCCGAATTTTTTTTCCATAATCATAGAACAATTTTCTGTTCACAGATTTAATGTAACTATCCTAGATAGTACATGGACAAAATTTGACATCGCTACATCCTTCCGTTCGGGAGATACAATACATTCTTTCTGAAAATTAAAATCCGAATGTCAAGAAAACCAAATGCAAAATCGACGAAAAAATCATTTTAAATTACTATCTATATTCTGTTTTACAAGAATCAAAAATAATTCTTATGACAGATTTTGAAGCGATTTGAATAATTTGGACTGTATACACAAATTAGTACTGTACACGTCCTCTTCTCTATATTAAAAAGCTCATAACTTTATTTGAATTTGATTTTTTTAGATTTTTCTTGTGATATGTGTCGTTCATAATCAGGTCTTGACATAGCATGCATATCTACTAGCTATAAAATAAATATAAGCTCTAAAACATGTTTTTGCCTGTGGGCAACATTTGGTCCACGGCTACGCATGCCCGTTTGTCCGTCCGTCCATGTATTAGGTCCAGACTGATGTTTGCGAAGTTTTGTTAAAATCGACTCAGAAAGTGATTCTATGCTAATTCTCAAAAGGAACCATGGGTCTATCTCGATTCCGTTTGCCTGTTACAAACATATGCACAAAGACATAATATCCTGTACCACAGTGTGGTAATTTAATTAGGTCGCTGTTTTTGACGTTAGATGTCTAAATGTTTGTGTGAACATGTAGTTAAATTAGATATTTAAAATTTTTCTGTAGTTACGTCCGTTTGCGTTTATGATGACGATATGTAACATAAGACCCACAGAAACATTTTTACATTTTAGAATTCATCATCATTCTTTTTTTACAGTAACTTTACTTTCCGATTAAATGTTCTTTCCGATATTTAAAACCGCCTAAAATTTGCACTTCTTCGCACACTAATATATAAAACAACTCAACCAATTTCAATTTTAAAAATTATTTTATTACTTTTGTTACAATTACAAGATTTTAACCAAAGTAACCGCCGCCCAAACCACCGCCAAAACCACTTGAACTTGCATAGGCGCTAGAGGAGCTACCGCCGAATCCACCGCCCAATCCACCACCACCGAATCGTGGATAAAAACCACCGCCATAGCCACCTGGATAGAAACCACCGCCATAGCCACCGGGATAGAATCCGTAACGTACTTTGCGGGCAGAACCTGTATCAGCATCTACAGCTAGATTGCCATCGGCACCCTCCAAAGTTTCAGCCACTTCAGCCTGTTGATATGTTGGTTGGCCAAAGGTGCAGCAAACAATTGCTGCCAACACGAACAAGGCAATGGAGAATTTCATTTTAATTTCTTGCAAAAATGTTCTCCGTGAAGATGATATTTCAAAATGCGTTACCGAATTGCAACTACTGCAGTCATAGATTACTAGCTGGTTTTTATACTCATCGTTTGCAATTAATGCGGCTATTTTTTGTGAAAGAATAAATGGAACCTGAATTGAAAAAATACCCTTGCGGATGGTTGCAATCTATCTGTGGTTATATGCTAATAAGAAATAACTAATGACTGATATAACCAGATTCTGGACTAAAACAATTGCATAGCAGTTCTAAAAGAAAAATGACAATGTTTTTCAGAAAATTCATTTGAAGTTCTATCTATTCTGACCCAAATTATAAAATCTGGATTTTTTTATAAATCTGCTAACTGAACCGACTACACTATGGTACAAATCGACAAAAATTGTCGCAACTTTTATAGAGACCTAGTACATCTTGTGTGCATTAAAAAGCTGAGTAAAACTGCATTCACCACACTGTGGTACAGGGTATTATGTCTTTGTGCATATGTTTGTAAAAGACAAAAGGAAACGAGATAGACCCATAGTTCCTTTTGAGAATATGCATAGAATCACTTTCTGAGTCGATTTATGCATATCCGTCCGTCCGTCTGTTGGTGTTAAATTGTAACCAAAGTACAGGTCGCATTTATAATCCGATTTGGATGAAATTTGGCACAGCTCATTTGTTCTACCAAAGGACGAACCTTATTGAAATTGGGAAAAAAACGCTTCAGATTTAGATATAGCTCCCATATATATTTTCGTCCTATTTAATGTAAATGGTGCTCCACAGTCCCTATATAGTATTTTTCGGTTAATTGACCCTACGGTTAATTGGTTTCCACGCTGAATTGAACCACATGATGGGGCAAAAAATATTTCATACATGTAAATTTTCTCGGATAATTAAACCCTGTTAATTGTTTTTCCCGCTTAATTGGAAAAACTGCAAGAAAGCGTAATTTGTAATTGGATTTTTTTAAATCATTAGTAGTTCCAATTATACGTGATTACTGTAATTGAACAAACTATTCAATTAAGCGGGTTCGGATAATTGATTCCTCGGTTAATTGAAACAAAATTTGTGCAAATTTTGATGTGCAATTTTGCACGAAATTTGGTATAACGTACTGAATTAAGCCTAGACTGATGTCTGCCAAGTTTCATGAAAATCGGCCCAGATTTAGATATAGCTCCCATATATAGTTTCGTCCGATTTCATGTAAATGGTGCACCAAAGTCCCTATATATCTTTCGATTTGCACGAAATTTGGCATAACGTACTGAATTGAGCCTAGACTGATGTCTGCCAAGTTTCGTAAAAATCGCTCCAGATTTAGATATGGCTCTCATGTATAGTTTCGTCCGATTTCACGTAAATGGTGCACCAAAGTCCCTATATATCTTTCGATTTGCACAAAATTTGGTATAGCATACTGTGGTACCCTGTGTATTATGTGCATATGTTTGTAACAGGCAAAAGGGAACGAGATGGACACATTGTTCCTTTTGAGAATATGCATAGAAAGTGTCTAAGTCGATTTATGGTTGAGATACGAAACTAAAATATTGGATTTGAAAGTGACATATATCGGTCATATATCCTACACTATGTAATCGTATAACTTTGTAATCTAAATTACAATAGTTTGAAGATTTTTTACTTTATCATACTTTATCAGTATCAGTCCAGGTTTTTGGGTTTTTTAGATTTTAGAAAAATCCCCATTAAAAATTGCTGAAATTGGTATTTGGTGTACATTAGGGTTTACATAAATCGCCATTATTGTAATATAGCCATATAGAGAATATTCTGGACTTTGACGAAGTTCTAAAAAAATATTTTCTTTTATAGAAACTGAAGGAATATATCCTACATTCAACGGTAAGACAAATATTGTCGTATGAATGTAGATTTAACAACAAAATAGCGCAATCAGCTGTCCCGTAATTCCTTTTTAAATATATTTTCCATGAATTCAACTATCGTTACTAAAATTATATTTATGAAAAATTGTTTAAGGCAAAACATCGTTTTCCGGGTCAGCATGTCATAAATAAAATATTTCTTAACAAATATAAATATCGCTTTACATTTTGAATATAACTTTTCTATAACGATTTTGTTTGTTAATATCGATCAGGGTTTGGAAATTCCCGACTTTTTTCACTCCCAGGAAATCGCGAACTAGACATTTTCATTCCCGGGAATTCTCGGACATTTTTTAAATACAGTCGACTCCGCTTTACTGTAAGTCGCTTAACTGAAAAATATCGAATAAGTGAAATTGATTTCCTACACCATTACATTTTAGATTAATCGCCCACAATTTATTCCGCATAAGGGAAACTTCGCATAACTGAAAATATCGGATAACTGAAATAGCTTTTGGAGTCTAATATTGCAATGTCCTTTCAAATAACTCCGTTTTACTGAAAATAGTGAGAATGAAAGATAATGACTGAATATTTTGCAGAACGTTAAATTCGTGCTGCCAAACTTTTTAACCTATTTGGAAAATTCGCAAAAAATCTGTTCCGCATTTTTATATTTTATATACAAGTAATAATGATGTACAACGATATGTTATAAAATGTATCATTCGTAGGGGAAATGTTAAAAGGAGGTGCCATATAATAATCAAAATTTTGAGGAGGTCATCCACTATTTACTACTCTCAGTTATTATTTAAAGCCTTCAAGATGATACTCAAATTTGAAATAGGAACAGTGTAAAAATGTGAATCAACAATGAACGTAAAATGTTCACTTCTTCATACACCAATAAACAAGGCAACACAACCAATTTGAATTTTAAAACTAATTTTATTATTTTTGTTACAATTACAAGATTTTAACCAAAGAAACCACCGCCCAAACCACCGCCAAAACTACTTGAACCTGCATAGGCACTAGAGGAGCTACCGCCGAATCCACCGCCCAATCCACCGAATCCGAATCCTGGATAAAAACCACCGCCATAGCCACCTGGATAGAAACCACCGCCATAGCCACCAGGATAGAATCCGTAACGTACTTTGCGAGCGGAACCTGCATCAGCATCTACAGCTAGATTGCCATCGGCACCCTCTAAAGTTTCAGCGACTTCAGCCTGTTGATATGTTGGTTGGCCAAAGGTGCAGCAAACAATTGCTGCCAACACGGACAAGGCAATGAAGAATTTCATTTTTTTTCTGGCAAAAATGTTCTCCCTGAAGATGATATTTCAAAATGCGTTACCGAATTGCAACTACTGCAGCCATAGATTACTAGCTTGTTTTTATACTCTTCATTGGGAATTAGTCCGGTTATTATTTTTTTAAAGTATAAATGGAACCTGATTTGAAAAAAAAATACCATTGTGGATGGTTGCAGTCTGTCTATACCTTATCTAGATATTGTTTATATGCTAATATGGAAATGGAAGTAGAATCTAGATTAAAACATAATTGCATAGTAGTTTTAAAAGAAATATGACAATGTTTTTGAGAGAATTCATTTGAAGTGTTATCTATTTTGACCCAATTTATGAAATCTGGATTTTGTTATAATTGTGCTGTTTGAACTGAAATCAAAACGGATTATCAGAATAGAATGTATGATTTTTGTCTGCACATTTTTCAGTAGGTTTGCTTTCCGGATTTTGGAGGGCGAATAATGTATTTGTATAATATGTTCAATATGCAGTCGAACGCGTATATAATGAACACCGGTTATAAATAACTATGTGAATAGCAAACTGTTTTTACCGGTCCCAATATTTTTTTGCCTATTTTTAATACAAATCACATTTTTATAGCGATCTAGCTTTTGAGACCCACACAGTGAATCTTGGCTTCGATTTCAACGTTTATAACGAACTAAGAAAATTGTTATTTTAATTAATTGTCCTGACATAGCTCTTAAGTTGATTCAGTTTTCGTTCCTTCCATCAAATATCATAAATGCTCTACAACCTTGTGAACCAGGAATAATTAATATTTTTAAGATGAAGTAAACGTAAAAAATATTTTCCCTCATTATTTTGTACATACATATATGGGTTTGACAAAATATTCTTTCTAACTCTATAATGGACTAAATTGTTCGGTCCCATTGAAACGTAATAACCGTGTTCGACTGTGTATCGACTTCAGGTATTTTTATATCCCTCGTGGCACTTTCCAACCAAAATGGCCATAATATGGAATTTTGGATTTTTATACCCTTCACCACACTGTGGTACAGGGTATTATGTCTTTGTGCATATGTTTGTAACAGACATAAGGAAACGAGATAGACACATGGTTCCTTTTGAGAATATGCATAGAATCACTTTCTAAGTCGATTTATGCATGTCCGTCCGACCGTCTGTCTGTCCATGTTAAATTGTAAACAAAGTACAGGTCGCATTTATGATCCGAATTGGATGAAATTTGGCATATGTCACTTATTCGGCCCAAGGACGAACCCTATTGAAATTGGGAAAAATCGGTTCAGATTTAGATATAGCTCTCATATATATATATATATATATATTTAACCGATTTAATGTAAACGGTCCCTATATATCTCTCGATTTGCACGAAATTTGGTACAGCCTAATCATTTATGTCTAGAATAATGTCTGCCAAGTTTCGTGAAAATCGGTCCAGATTTAGATATAGCTCCCATATATAGTTTCGTCCGATTTCATGTAAATGGTGCACCAAAGTTCCTATATATCTTTCTATTTGCACCAAATTTGGCATAACGTACTGAATTGAGCCTAGAATTATGTCTGCCACGTTTCGTGAAAATCGATCCAGATTTAGATATAGCTCCCATATATAGTTTCGTCCGATTTCTGGTAAATGGTGCCCAAAGTCCTTATATATCTTTCGATTTGCACGAAATTTGGCATATCTTACTGAATTAAGCCTAGAGTGATGTCTGCCAAGTTTCGCGAAAATCGGTCCAGATTTAGATATAGCTCCCATATATAGTTTCGTCCGATTTAATGTAAATGGTGCCCCAAAGTCACTATATATCTTTCGATTTGCACGAAATTTTGCATAACGTACTGAATTGAGCCTAGAATGATGTCTGCCAAGTTTCGTGAAAATCGGTCCTGATTTAGATATAGCTCCCATATATAGTTTCGTCCGATTTCAAATAAATGTGCACCAAAATCCCTATATATCCATCGATTTGCACGATATTTGGCATAACGTACTGAATTGAGCCTAGAATGATGTCTGCCAAGTTTCGAGAGAATTGGTCTAGATTTCTATATAGCTCCCATATATAGTTTCGTCCGATTTCATGTAAATGGTACAACAAAGTCGCTATATATCTTTCGATTTGCACGAAATTTAGCATAACGTACTGAATTGAGCTTAGAGTAATGTCTGCCTTGCTTCGTGAAAATCGGTCCAGAGTTAGATATAGCTCCCTTTTATTATAGATTTATGCTGATAGGAACAAAACGTTCTGAAATTAGTATAACCAAACCTGTGACAAGTTTGTTTGAAATCGAAATATTTGGATAGAGCTTCCATATATATTTTCGCCAGATTTCAAGTAAAGTGGGCATCAAACTCCTCATGTTAGTCAGATTGACATCAAATTTTGCACAACTTACAAAATTGAGCATCGAATTACGTAGTTGCGTTTTCTAGAAGTACAGAAATAGCCCAATGGATGACCTATTTATATTTGTTTGAAGTCGATTTACATACTATATGGATAGATCTAGGTAGATTCACATTTAAATAAATATCACATATTTTATTTCATCCAATTTCATGTTAATAGTCCTGTTTAATATATCCATAGTGGTGAAGGGTATCATATAGTCGGCCCCGTTCGACTTTACTACTTTCCTTACTGGTTAGTATTTAAACACGTCTTCACAGAAAAATTTCGTCTTCAAATCTATATATCAATCAATGATGGTTCGTCAGAAACGGTAACATAATTAACATACATTTCCGACGTATAATATAATAGTATAAAACGACGGAAACCCACCCAAATCAATTTGGAAATTGTGTATCCTTTACTCAAATTCATATCAAATTTCAAAATTTACTTCTCCAGAAAGTTTAGAAAATAAATTTTTATGGTAATATTATTCAAATAAATCACGATTACTACATATATTACAAATTTATACAGGTATATGACGTTTTCGGTTTTACACCTTTTTGACAATCGAAAACCTAAGCATTATAAGGGCTTAAAAACGCAAAATAAACCCGAGCCCCGGGACACTTTTGATGATTCGTATTACTCAGCCGTCGTGTGAGCACATTCATTAATTTTGATTCAATAAATTTGAATCCATAATTTTGAAGTTATATTAATAGTAATAAATAAATTAGTTTTAGAAATACATTTACCTCAGGTTGTACATAAAATAATAATAAACCAGTAGATAATGTCGATATATATATATATATATATATTCATTTCATAGCTACCGGTCTTTAGTGCATATATACATTCAGACGAATGTATTTATAAGAGCAATATGTAAATCTGAACCGATTTCAAGGAAACTTGACACACGTAAGTTTATAGTAACTTCAGTACATTGTACAAAATGATGTGCCAAACGTCACACTTTGGTTCTTTACTGCACACTTTAAATTAAACCGGACAAAAATATATATGTAAGCTATATCTAAATCTGCACCGATTTTCAAGAAATTTAGCACACATCATTACAGACTCAATTCAGTACGCTATGCAAAATTTCGTGCACATCCAAAGATATATGTGGACTTTGGTGCACCATTTACATTAAATAGGACGAAAATATATATGAAAGCTATTTCTAAACCTGAACCGATTTTCACGAAACTTAGCACACATCATACTAGACTTATGTCAGTACGTTCTACCGAAATTCATGCAAATCGAAAGATATATAGGAACTTTGGTGCACCATTTACCTAAAATCGGACGAAACTATACATTGGAGCTATATTTAAATCTGAACCGATTTTCTCCAATTTCAATAGGGTTCGTCCTTTAAATAAATAAGTCACAAAACATCGTATTGAGTGAAAATATAAAAAGTATAACTTGATATGACAGGCCTCAATGTATTTTAAAAGATCTGTAATGAAAGTAATATATTGTATACATTTATTGTTTTTTACTTCTACATTTTGTTTATTTATTTATATCGATTATGAATCTCTAAATAATCTAAATCAATTGTTTGGGTTTTGTTATCACGTCATAAACATAATTTTAGTTCTGCTCAAACCAGTAACAGGTTTCCGGAAGGGGCAGTGCACTTGGAATGGCCAGAAAATAAGTTAAAACGATGTTAAGTTCAGCCCTGGCCAACTTTTTATACCCTCCTCAACCATGAGGTTGACATTCAAAATATCTAAAATTAAAGGGACTCCTAGGAGAAAACTCACGTTATGATAGGACCTAACCAAAATTTTTAGTATAAAACTGATTTTGTTGATGAAGATTTGAAAATATGAAGTATTTTGAAAATATTTCAAACAAATGACAAATATTCATCTATATAAAAGGCAAATTTGACAGAAGTGGAAATTGTGGTAGAAAACTTCAATTTTTTGTAATATCGTCATATAGGGAATTTTTTGGACGTTGACGAATATTTTTATAGAAACAGCAGGAACATTTCTTAGATTGAACGCGAAAACAAACATTGTCGTATGAAAGTAGATTTTTAAACAAAATAGCGCGATCTTTTTCAAATATATTTTCCATGAATTCATCAAAAAAAAATTATATTGATACACATGTTTTAAGGCAAAAACAAAGTATTCCGAGTCAGCAAGTCATAAATAAAATCTTTCCTAAAAATATACATTTTATATATAACTTTTCTATAAATATATGTAATTCTTGACACACAAGCATTCTCATTTGTTACTATACACATATCCTTCTTTTTTACAGGAACTTTATTTGCCGACTAAATGTCCTTTGCAATATTAAAAGCGCGTAAAATGTTCACTTCTTCTCACACCAATAAACAAGGCAACACAACCAATTTTAATTTTAAAACTAATTTTATTATTTTTGTTACAATTTCAAGATTTTAACCAAAGAAACCACCGCCCAAACCACCGCCGAAACTACTTGAACGTGCATAGGCTACAGAAGAGCTACCGCCGAAACCACCGCCGAATCCACCCAATCCACCGAATCGTGGATAGAAACCACCGCCAAAGCCACCAGGATAGAATCCGTAACGTACTTTGCGAGCGGAACCTGCATCAGCATCTACAGCTAGATTGCCATCGGCACCCTCCAAGGTTTCAGCGACTTCAGCCTGTTGATATGTTGGTTGGCCAAAGGTGCAGCAAACAATTGCTGCCAACACGAACAAGGCAATGAAGAATTTCATTTTAATTTCTTGCAAAAATGTTCCCCGTGAAGATGATATTTCAAAATGCGTTACCGAATTGCAACTACTGCAGCCATAGATTACTAGCTTGTTTTTATACTCATCGTTTGGAATTAGTCCGGCTATTATTTTTTTGAAAGAATAAATGGAACCTGATTTGAAAAAAATATACCATTGCGGAATATTTTGGTATTATTTTTATTTATTTTAATTTATATATTAAATTTCATTGATAGTTGCAGTAAAAAAACAATTCGGGCTATAATTTGCATTGATTTAATTTTAATATATCTAGATATTGGCTGTATGCTAATAAAGAAATAACTAATGACTAATAGAACCAGATTCTAGACTAAAAACAATTACATAGCAAATTTTAAGAGAAAGATGACAATGTTTTTAAGAGTATTCAGTTCAAGTTGTTTCTCTTCTGACCCAATTTATGCAATCTGGACTTTTACTATAATACTGTTTAAATTCATTTGTCAATATGATGATAAGTGTTGGTGTTGGACTCCATAATAATAAAACACATTAAAAGTGTTGTTAAAATTTTAAAAATTTGTATGAATTAGGTAGTGCAAGCTATGTCTAAATCTAGTCTCAAGTCAGTACGCTACTCTAAACCTGTTCCGATTTGGTGCCCCATATATAAGAAATCGAACAAAAATACGGAGTGGATTTATATTTTCAATAAAATCAGAAGTGATTGAACATAAAATCAGACAACTTCTTAAACACATATATTTGAACAGGCTAATACTGAAGATAAAATTTCTCACAGAAGTTAATTTGCAACATTCACCAAAAAATATGGGATGTAATTTAAAAAAAAAGGGTTAAATATTGTCAAAAAGACACAATTTTTACATTTCCATTTTCCTTCCGAAGTTTCAGTAAATTTGCATTATATATAAATAAATCTGAACCGATTTTCACCAAACTTAACACACATCATTCCAAACATAATTCAGTACAATGTGCCAAATTTCATCCAAATCGAAATATATACAGGCACTTTAGTACAACATTTACATAAAATCGGACGAAATTTATATGGGTGCTATATCTAAATCTGATTTCACGAAACTTAACACACATCATTCTAGACATAATTTAGTTGGCTATGCCAAATTTCGTACAAATCGAAACATATAAAAGGACTTTAGAACACCATTTACATTACATCAGACGAAAATATATATATGGGAACTATATCTAAATCTGAACCGATTTTCACAAAACTTAACACACATCATTACCAAATTTCGTCCAAATCGAAATATATACATGGACTTTAGTACACCATTTACATTAAATCAGACGAAAATATATATAGGAGCTATATCTAAATCTGAACCATTTTTCCCAATATCAATAGGGTTCGTCCTTGGGCCAAACAAACGAGCTGTGCCAAATTTCATCCAAATCGGATCATAAATGCGACCTGTACTTTATTTACAATTTAACATCTAGAGACAGGCTGACAGACTCACAAAGTGATTCTTTGCATATCCTCTACCTCCTTTCCTTTCGCATGTTACAAACATATGCACAAAGACATAATACCCTGTATCTCAGTGTGAAGGGTATAACAAAGGGGTTATATGTGGACTACCCCTAAAAAAGGGCGAATATTAACAATTACTGCGAATTCGGTTGAAAAACGAGCTCAAGAACTCCAAAATACCGAAAATTGGAGGGTATCCTTATATGGGGTCTACCCGAAAAAATTTACCTATATTTATAATTTTTTGCGCAGAGATTTGCTACCCAATAAGAACTCAAAGTACTAAACCTGCCTAACGACTGTATACAAAATTTTGGCGATCTATCTCAATTCGTTTAGAGGCTAGAGTGATTACAACAGACAGACATGGCCAAATCGCTGATTAAGAATATATAAACTTTATAGGGTCGGAAATGATTATTTCGATAAGCTACAAACGGAAAAAACAAAATTAATATACCCTCCATACTATGGTGGAGGGTATAAAAGCAATTTAATTACTTATATACCAATCGATGATTCGAATTTATTCTATACACCGTAAAGTCCACGGTTCGATTAGTAGCCGATATGTAACCGATCAAAAAGGTTGTCTAAAAGCTCTTCATGCTTTCAAGTTGGACGCACAGTTAGTGAATAGGCGCGTGATAAGGCTGTGTTTATTGTGAATTCGTGCTAAATGGTACACAAAATATCAATGTAGTACTGATTATTGGGTACGGTAGAACGGATAAAGATAGGAAGCTGTTATTATATACTTATGTGGAACTATGACGAAAAACATTTATAGATAAATATTTTCCAGATATAATTTCTAAGAGTACAAAGCATTGTACACGGCGGTAGGGTTGGAGATAGAATTTGCTACAAAGCTTTTTGTGTGAAAAACAATGTTTTCGCAGTTTTGTTCTAAATATTGGGTACGACAGAATGATTATAGATAAAGTGCTGACTTTTTGTATGTATAACAGCTATAACAAATTAAATATAATACATATAGTTTATATCTGAAAAGGTAGAGACAGATATCCGAATTTTAGTATTTATCTGTAACTATGACAAATAAAATGTTTCTAATATTTCTACCATAACAGTACTGTTATTTGTTTCAAATGATGTTTCCAACCCCACTGCAGCGAATTCTGATGTAAGGAATAAGGATTTTGTAACACACAGCATTAAAAATACTAAATGTCTGCAATCTTCCCATAAAGGCAGAACTCTGTATAATAAACCAGTGAGCGGAGCAGTATAGTCGGACGGGGCCGACCATAGGATACCCTACACAACTTCAACGAAAATCTAACTTTCTATGATACTACATTCTGAGATTGGGCAATATTTCGCGATATTTGCACCCTCTTGATCGACTAGTGGCCAACAAATGCCCAGATTCCTTTCACCAGGTGTTGTGTTTTGATGTTCGGCTTTCACAACAACTGGAAAAAAACACAAAAAATAAAGTTTTCGGTCCACTTCATCCCAATATTATTAATTGGTCATCGCCTGGATCCTCATGGAAAATTTCAAAACGATCAGCGTTATATTTCCGCCCTCTAGTGTGGTAATGGGTTACTAAATAATATTTGAATACGTAAGCACCTGTAAATATCTAAGTGTAACTCCCACATCCGAGTACACACGACAACATAATTAGTATCAATTTAAAGGTTAACCACTCCTCTTGGATATGCTATCAACTTTTCGGGTCTTTGTTCTTCAGAGGTAAATATATACGCTATAGAATACAAATTTTGTCATTTTTCACACAAAAGTCAGGGTCAAATTGACCCGCTAAATATTGACCGATCTTTATCAAAACAGGCATGGTTATTCTCTGGCCCGATCCCCTTCTCCATGCAAAAATTCGGGGTGTTTGGGCCATAATTGCGGCCTCTGGAGCGACCAGAAAATCAGACAAAAATAAAGTTTTTGGTCCATTTTACCCCCTTAATATTAACTGATCTTTCCAAAAAACAATAGGGGTCTTCATTGGCCAGAACCCATTCTACATGCAAAATTTCGTGAAGATTGGTCCATAACTGTGGTCTGTATCGTGTTTACAAATTAGACAGATGGACGGACGGACACACATGTCCAGATCGACTCAACTAGTCGAGATATGACGATCGGTATACTTAAAGGTGGGTCTAGGACCAATATTTCGCGGCGTTACAAATTTTTGGGGCTGCACAAAACTATAATACCCTGACAACATAGTTGTGTAGGGTATAAAAATTAAGTGTGACATGGATCATTGTTAGTACATACTACGAAATGTATAAATCTATATTAAATTATATTGTGCTGCTAAATCAATATTTATTTATTTTAACTGTAAAATATATAGACCCGCTAACGACGTAGCGGGCATATGCTAGTATTTTATAAATTACCAAATATCAGAAATGAAATATTGTTTTTATTTTCAAAAATTATTGTGATTTTTTTTAATTCTCTTAATATATTCATAATCTAAATCAGTTGTTTCGGTATTGTTATCACGTCATAGACGTATTCTTATATCTGCTCAAACAAGTTACAGGTTTCTGTAGAGGGCAGTGCACTTGAAATCGCAAAAATTCCAGAAAAAAACTAGAAGAATCTAAACGATTTCGATTTAAATCTGACTTTATTAAACTTAAACACAGATATTTTATTTCGAAATTTAGAAAGTGATTGTTGAACTTAAGCTAAGTATGGAAGACATATGACGATGTGCAGAATTTAGACTCAATCCATATAAGAGTTATGCATGTAAGAATTATCGGGTATGTTCTGGCATTCACTTCAACGGCAGAAGTGTATCGAATACACGCCGAGGTGTTCTGTAACACACTTTACACCCATTTGAGGTGTATTCTTTACACTTACATTTTCATAGTGAGAGTCGGGTGTATCCATGTTTTTTCATATAAAAGAAAAACTTTTTTAAAATAAAAAAGGCACATGATGATAGATTGAAATCTTATTATTGCGTATAATTTGTTTAAAATCACAAAATGAACATGAAACACCATTAAAAGCAAATTTTAAATAGATACTAAGGTTTGTCTTGAATTTTCTTCAACTGAATTTCTCGCTTGACACAAACAGTTGATTTGAAGTAAGGCCGAAAAAGATAGGGTTACCAAATGTTCCCTTAAATCAATAAACAAATTAATGATATTACAGAGTTTTTCATACATATATTTTATGTTGCGAATGATAAAATATAATAAAATAATAAAATTGTCGTTAGAATTAACGAAATTACTATTACATTACAGTTTATATTTTATGGCAACACTATTTCTGCCAAGTACCATGTCGACGTTTATTTTTGTCGCAGTTCAAAATTTCAATTCACCTAAGAAGCAGAACAGGAGGTAGCTTCTGAGGTGAAGTGTATGTGTAAAGTGAAAAGAACACACCGTGAGTTCCAGAACATACCCGTATGTTTCATTAACTAGGATAAATTAATAGACAAAAATATATATATGGGAGCTATATTTAAATCTGAACCGATTTTCACGAAACTTAGCACAATTGGACGAAACTACATATGGGAGCTATATCTAAATCTGAACCGATTTTCATGAAACTCAGCACACATCATTCTATGCCCAATTCATTACGCTGTGCCAAATTTCCATTTACATTAAATCAGACGAAAATATATATGGGAGCTATATCTAAATCTGAACCGATTTTTCCCGATTTCAATCATCGGATTTGTCCTTGGGCCAAATAAGTGAACTATGCCAAGTTTCATCCAAATCGGATAATAAATGCGACCTGTACTTTATTCTCAAAAGGAACCATGTGTCTATCTCGTTTCCTTTTGCCTGTTACAAACATATACACAAAGACATAATACCCTGTACCAAAGTGTGGTGAAAGGTATAAAAATACAGTGTGGAGCAATCATGGCTAATGACAAATAGGCCTTAAACTACAGAAATTTGGTTTTATATTAATGCACTCAAGCCAATTGTCGAATTACTTTCCCCACTTCGATTGAACCACCTTTAAAACATGGCCTTTAACGCTTCAACAGCATTTTCTGTCGACCACTAACTTTTATTTGATGTGTGGGAATCAGGGCTAAGCGGCGGTTGATCCATAAATTCGCTGGTCGCTAGGTGAGAGTCGATCTGTAATTGGCCATTGTGCATAATGATTCATCTTCTCTATTACGAACACTTAAAATAAATATATTATGGTGTGCCACTTAGAATCGACCTCCAGCCATTTTCTTTAAAGTGCTTCTTCCACGAACATCTTTCATTGAATTTGTTTCGGGATTGTACGCATATATCCATGATTCAACAAATGTGAAAATCTCCTAAACGTCTTTCAAAGCACTGCGATCGTATTATTTCAAAATTTCATCTCAGTTGGGCAGCAAACAACGTGTAGTCAAACCCACCCATTGCATGGATAGACAAATGGACGAACAGACTTTCATAAATCGACCCAGAAAGTTATAACATTTTTATCCTCAAAAGTATGTATTGGTCTATCCTGCTTCGTTATGCATGCTACATACCTAGGGAATTTTCCATACAAGTCTATATATTCACAGTCCATTACTTACTTTAAACCACATTTTTAACGAATTGTCTGTAACTGGCATTTCGTTTTCGCTATATATATTTTCGTTTGGTCTATATTAATGTCCATATTTTAGACTTGGCTCTTATAAGCAACTAATCAAGTCTAAAAACCAGTGAGCGGAGCAGTATAGTCGCACGGGACCGACCATATGATACCCTACACAACTTCCACTAAAATCTTACTTAGTGTGGTTCTATATTCTAGGCTTGGGCAATATTTCGCGATATTTCGCAATATTTCTTGACCCTCTTGACAGACTAGAGGTCAACAAATATTACTAATATTCAGTACAGCCCTTCTAATTACTTGTCCATATTCCCTTCCTCCCTTGGTTGTATTGTGATGTTCGGCTTTCAATTGTGACCTACAGATCGACTCGAAAGAATACAAAAAAAAAATAAGTTTTCGGTCCACTTCATCCCTAGATAATTATCTGATCATCACCGAAAATTATAGGCATTGTCTTTGACCATAATGGGACATTTCAAAGAGATCAGCGCTATATTTCCGCACTCCTGTGTGGTAATGTGTTACTAAATAACATGTGAATACGTAAGCACCTATAAATATTTAAGTGTAACTCCCACAATCGAGTACATACGACAATATAATTGGTATCAATTTAAAGGTCAACCACTGCTCTATACTTAAAGGTGGGTCTAGGACCAATATTTCGCGGCGTTACAAACTCTTGGGGCTGCACAAAGCTATAATACCCCGACAACATAGTTGTGTAGGGTATAAAAACTAAATATACATTTTCCATATCAGTTTACTTTATTCAATTTTTTACAATTTTTTATTAAAAAAAAAATACAAACACAAACTTCTGCATTTATTTTCCATATCCGAAGGAACCCGAACCGGCATATGCGTATGATTTCGAGAAGGATCCACCAAATCCTCCAGGACGGCCATAACCGAATCCAGGACCTCCAAACCCTCCGTAACCACGTCTTCCATAGCCACGTGGTTGACGTGTTAGTTCGGCCGTTTCCTTTAATCCTGCGTCAACAGCCAAATCCGCATATACACTGGTTAATGTTTCGGGAGTGTCTATGGCCAAAGGATTGCCATAAACGACACACATCCAAGCCAATACAAACAGAACAACGAAATATTTCATTTTCGAGTGATTTTTCTTTTCAAAAAATTTCAAAATACTAAATGAATCACAAAGATTATTGAAATGCAACTAATAGTAAATTCTGGTAAAATGTTACTTTTATATCCATTGCAGAGATGCTACTGACATTATAATTTAGTAAGAAGAAAAAAACTAAAAATGTACTCCCCCGAAATCAATTTTTTGCCTTTTTTAAATTTCTTTTCCGTATTTGGTCGGTTGGTATTCATTAATAACTACGAACATCTACAATTATTAGTTTTTTTATTTGAGTAAACAAATGCAGATTTTTTTGTTAACTTAATTAATTTTTGTAGATATATTATTCACTTTAAAGTCATTAAACTTCTGTTTTGATGGAATCCTCGTGGAAGGAATTTTTTACAAATGTTATTTTTTTGTTCATCATAATCTAGTCAATCATACTTACTATCTTTATTTTATTAAAACATTCTGTCAATACCATAAAATTACTGAAAATTGTTATATTAGGATATACCTAGGAATGATCCAAACTGTATACATCGTAACATTTTTTTCAACCTCACAAAATGGTTAAAATTGTGCTGAAAATGCATTTTATAATTTCATAGAGCAGCCAATTCAAACCAAACTTTGCACAACCTAAAGTTTTAATTTTATGTTAAGGGCCCCCCCCCCATTCTCGGGGTCAAATTTTTTTGATTTAATTCGATTCTACACTAATTCAAGAATGTCTCTACGAAATTTCAGGTGAAAATCTCAAGAACTCTTGAAGATATAGCCGATTTATTGTGTCAGCATCAAGTGACGGCCAAAGGGCTTCTCAAACTTTAAACACGTTTTTCTCTAAACATTTTTTTGCGAATGGCGGGCACGATAACTCAAAAACTAATAATCCAATCGATTCCAAATTTTTACACGTTTCTCTGTGAGTGTATAGCTATCGTATGAACTAGGATAAAGCTAATCGGTGAAGATCTTCCTTATTTTTATACCCTTCACCACACTGTGGTACAGGGTATTATGTCTTTGTGCATATGTTTGTAACAGGCAAAAATAATCGAGATAGACCCATGGTTCCTTTTGAGAATATGCATAGAATTCTGAGTCGATTTATGCATGTCCGTCTGTCCGTCCGTCCATGTATTTTTGTTAACAAAGTACAGGTCGCATTTATGATCCGATTTGGATGAAATTTGGCACAGTTCACTTAATTGGCCCAAGGACGAACCCTATTGAAATTGGAAAAAATCGGTCCACGTTTAGGCATAGCTCCCATATAAGAATACCCCAAAATTTTCGGTATTTTGAGGTTCTTGAGCGCGTTTTTTAACTGAATTCGCTGAAATTTGGTACTTTGAGTTCTTATTGGGTAGCAAATCTCCCTACCAAAAATTATAAATAAAGGTCAATTTTTTCGGATAGCCCCCATATAAGATTACCCCCAATTTTCGGTATTTTGGGGGTTTTGATCGCATTTTCCGACCGAATTCGCTGAAATTTGGTACTTTGTGTTCTTATTGGGTAGCAAATCTCCCTACCAAAAATTACAAATAACGGTCCATTTCCCCATATAAGGGTACCCCCAAATTTTCGGTATTTTGAGGTTCTTGAGCGCGTTTTTAAACTGAATTCGCAGAAATTTGGTACTTTGAGTTCTTATTGGGTAGCAAATCTCCCTACCAAAAATTTAAATAAAGGTCCATTTTTTCGGATAGCCCCCATATAAGATTACCCCCAATTTTCGGTATTTTGGGGGTTTTGATCGCATTTTTCGACCGAATTCGCTAAAATTTGGTACTTTGTGTTCTTATTGGGTAGCAAATCTCCCTACCAAACATTATAAATAAAGGTAAATTTTTTCAGAAAGCCCCCATATAAGGGCACCCCCAATTTTCGGTATTTTCGGGTTTTTGGTATTTTGGGGGTTCTGATCGGATTTTTCGACCAAATTGACTGTAATTTAGTACGTCGAGTTCTTATTAGGTAGCACATCTCTCCACTATAAATTATAAATATTGGTCAATTTTTTCTGGTAGCCCCCAGGTTTTGAGGTTCTTAAACCAAATTCTATTTTCTGGTACAAAATCTGAAAATACCTTTATCATCCAAATACCGATTTGATTTCACAAAAAGCAATTTTTTTATTTACCACAATATTTGCCATTTGCGCAACAAATTTTTGGAAAGGTAATAACTATTTTATGATATAAAGAGTGAAAGTGAAAATTATTGTGATGAAATTTTAGGGAAATTTTGATACCTCTGTGGAGAAAGAGCCAAATTCAGGAACTTCTGCAGCTGGGAGTTGCAGAAGTCTCCCACAACTTCCCTGCCAAAATCATACATGAAAGCTAAATTGCTTCCCAATTCATCATTCCTGAAGCATCTTAAAGAAAAATACCTCCAGACACCGCCTTACATAACTTGTGCCACAGCATCCTTCTCATATTGTGTCCAACAAACATCTTGGAGCTGGTGGTTACCATACCCAAAATTCTTGACATTATTTTGATCCATCCATGCTGTTTTTGGCCAAGAACCTTTTCTCGACATATTGGCCCATTACAATAAAACCAAGGATTTGATGTTTTCAAAGTAACCCGAACGAAATAATCCTTATAATATACTACCAGTAATTCCACACTGTGTTATGGACGATTGATTCTTGCTAGCTGCTGGTACACTTGATGCACTGAAGATTCAATAATTATCCTGCCATCATCAATATTGAAATTATTAAGATCCAAATTTTCCCCAGAAATATGCTTATAAAACTATATTAACTCGCAAAAACATTAGATATATTCGGAATTCACGAAGAAACATGAGGATCTAATTCGGAATTCAATAATGTACCTTATTTTGGATATTATGTGATCTAGGTCCAAATATATCATATTACATCATCATCGAATTAGAAACATTTCTAATTGTTCAAATGAGTATCACATCAACTTACATATTCTCGCACACGATATACATTTAACGATTATCAATGTGTTCTTATAATATATTAAAATTATTTTTATGAATTCATTATTGCTAAAGCAATAAAACATTATTTTTCTTCAGTAACTCCAAATTTCGTTAAGTGTATATCATGCTACTATAGATTTAATTTAGATTTTAATCATATTAATTTTTTTATTGCTAGAGAGTAATTTCATAATTTCATCGCATGAGATAAATCATCACAACCAACATACATAATAATTTCACAGATATTTAAACCAGCATCCACATATTGAGAAGGCCTTCAGCAATACAGGAGAGCATGGTAAGTCACTGAGATTCTCTTTTAAAAATGTTTATTGATTGTGGTGAATTATAGTGATATTTAAGATATACCAATACAATTTACTCTTTTTATTTTGATGCTCAATTTAAGAGTTCACTTTGCCATTGAGCTTAAAAATTGATTCATTCTCGAAAGACTCTTAAATTTATTCCTATTCTTTTTCTGCCGATATGTGCATCTCTTAATATTAAATCTCGATATTTTGAATTAACCCATTCAGGGACATAACATTTATTTTTTTGTAATATGATATACTTCTTTAATTTTGAATATATTCATGCATTTAATATATTATATTAAGGTCTATTATAATATTCATATTAATGCCTATAATTAGTGCTGAATTGGTTTATAATGTAAATAAATATAATTTTTGAATTCAAAATGAATTTGTGAATTATAAGGCTGACGTTATCTTATTAGGGATGTCTATGTAGATTGGATGTGAGCTAAATTAGGGGTCCATAGAAAAATAAGCCATCATGGACATAGGTTGGTGAGGGTGTAGAGGCTGCTTCTCGCAACATCTGAGAAGTCAAAATACAGAATACAGCGATCGATTAAGACAACCATCTTTCTAGTTTTCCAATTATTTAATTTTTTTGTTTGTTTTATATTATGGGGTTTAAAGTTAAATTCTCTAGATTTCCTTTTATTGGTCTACTGACAGTTTGCCTATATGTTGTTGTTTTTTAGGGAGTCTATAATAATACCTGTAACTAGACATGCACTTGGTTGTAGAAGGACAAGACCCCCCCATTCCGACTGCAGCTACCACTTCAACGGCTCCCGTAGTCCTGCTCATAACCAAGGGCTGAAATGCTTCAAGTTACTGAGGCATTCAATCAAAATTCTAACCGTGTTCATTACAGTATTTGGCGCCCAACGTGGGGCTTAGAGATTCTATCTGGAATCCAGGCTCTATTCAGCTTAATCGTTATTAAAGTTCATTAAAGCAGAAGTTTTGAATTTGTACATATTTTAAGGTATTTAGAATAAGAATTATTGCAAGTATTCTTCTGGATATTCATCAATATGAGGTTTACTTCGAATTAGATGACCGAAGAATTAACTACAATCTTTTCTTTTTCTACCATATCGTAAAATAGTGTAAAATTTTTGACTTTCTATGTTTGGTATGAATCATAAATTTTTGTTTCTATCTGACTTAGGTATCAGCAACCTTTAGCCGGATGGAATAGCATTACAACTGTTGTTAACGGTTTAATGACCTCAGGCATAAAGAAGAGAGTTACATGTATTAGATTGTTAAACTTAATGGTGGTTTGTTAGATATTAACATAATTTAGGAATCATACAAAACTCCATAGACCAGATTTGTTTTTATTTCTATTTGTCTTAATCGCAAGCATTTTCTTCATCCATATCTATTATAGCTCATTACCTAATAAGAAACGTCAAAAAATATATACAGTAAAAATCTACCCTTTTGTAATATTAGTGCTAATACTTCAGAATCTGGATTTGGATTCTATTAAAATTTATTAATTTACTTAACTTTCTTTCAAATTATTTGCTCGTCGTTATGTTATCAGAATAATAATATATCGGATTTTTTAGGTTTTATACTTTCTAGATAGGATGTATATATCTTCCTTATCTTTGGATGATTATCTATGTTTTGTTTAAAAAAATCTACTTTCTCTTCTTCTTGAATTTTTATTATTATAATTGATTTAATATTAATTATATATAATTGACCAAACTATTTCTATAAAATGGCTGAACAAGTAGCCCCTGCTCATGAAGATCAGGCTTCGGCCTTAACTAATGTATTACCTTTGTGCCAGGTTTGTACTGAATCTATGATTGAGGGACAAGATTGTCTACTTATAAGCCACTGTCAGCACTCGTTCCATAGAGAATGCATAGAATCACAATTGTCAACATCCGCTCAATGTCCGGTGTGTCAACACCCATGCCAACTCAACGAGTTAAGAGCCTATGTTGTCACGCCAAAGAGGAACCCTATGCCAAAGCAATCCAAGCGAGGCAAAGGAAGGGGAGCAATGGCTAGATCATATAATACAAGGAGTGCAAGTAGAAATCTTTTTCAGGAAATGCAAAATGTGTCCTTTAATAATGACACTAACCCTCAACCAGATCCACAACCAGCTCCAACTCAGATAAATAATTCGCTAAATAATGATAATTTTGTGATATCCCCATTTGCAACGAATACAAGTCAAGCAGGTGGTAACTCTGCCCCCATAGACTACGCAGAAATCAATCGCATGATTGAAGTCAATATATCTCGAATTCTTCAAAATATAAATTTATCCCAAGTTCCCTTAACGACAGGCAATAATGTTCCTACACACCCAAACAATTCCAATGTTTTGAGAAATACCAATACTCTTGGAAATCCACCGAATCATGGTGCTAATGTTCTCATTCAAACCCAAATGCCCAATAATACGAACACAGTTCCAATTCCTAATACCAATGTTCAAGGATCCGTACCTCAATATAGTCAATACCCTCGTTATTCACAGAACTCGAATTTCAATTCTCAAGGAACTTCGTTCAGTAATATACATGCTGACAAAGTCACATCAATCATAAACAACTGGAACCTCAAATTTGATGGGTCCGCAAACGGACTGACTATAGATGAATTTCTATATAGGGTCAAGACCCTTACTAATGAGACCTTTGACGGAGACTTTTCCGTAATTTGCAAAAACTTTAACACCCTTTTAGCAGGAAAAGCACGAGAGTGGTATTGGCGTTATCGGAAGTCCGTACCAGTCATATTATGGGATGATTTCTGTAGAGCTATCAGAGGCCAATACAAAGACATGAAATCGTCTTTTGACCTCAGGGAAGAATTGCGAAGTCGCAAACAAAGACCAGGCGAATCGTATGATAACTTCTTTGATGCACTTTCAATGATATCTGATCGATTGCCCAGACCTATGTGCGAAGAGGAGCTTATCGAGATCATCGCTCGAAATTTGCGTCCTGAAATACGCCAGGACTTGCTGTATGTTCCCATCGAGTCTTTATCACATTTAAGGAAACTAGTCCAAATGCGGGAGAATTTTCTTAGTGATGAATATGTGCGGAAAACATTGGGCCAGCGCAATCAACCTTCAAATTCTTTTCAGCGTAGAGTAGCTGAAGTTGATCATGAAGATGAGTTTATGAGTTCTGATCCTGAATACCATGTAGAAGCTATTCAGAGAAACAATCCCACGTATAAATGCTGGAATTGTGACAATTCTGGTCATCTGTGGCAAGACTGTATGGAAATCAGAACTGTCTTTTGTTATGGCTGTGGCGCTAAAAATATATACAAGCCACAATGCGCAAAGTGCCTTGCACGTAATGCCACCAATCCAAAAAACTTGAGACCCATGGGGCCTCCACAGGACAAAGTCTAATGGAGAGACCCTCGAATAATTTGAATCCTGATATTTCCCCAAAAACTTGTTATAACCCTCATAATGCACAACCTAAACTTTCAGCACCCAGCTATGATAATTCCGATAAAACTGACCATACTATAAACCATTCCCATCCATTAAATAACAAAATTAGCATCCTTAAAAGAACCGTCCATTCACAGGAACCTACCGACCATGATAATTCAAAGATAATTTATCCCATACTTCCATACCACAAACGGTTGGAATTGTATTTGCAACGAAGAAAGGAAATCTTCAATGCTTCATCTATCGTTAAAACACCAAAACGATCAACCCTTCGTTTACGCAAATTTTTTAAACTCCGAAAAGTATGTTCTAAAATACACATTTCTACCATTGTGTCTAACCCAAATGACATGCGATACTATGCCAAAGTATCATTTTTAGATTTCACCGAATACGGCCTTCTCGACACAGGGGCCAATGTTAGTTGCATTGGTGGAGAACTGGCAACCAAGGACTTCTCTAAATTCCCTAATTTTGTTGGATGTAAATCCTTCGTCAAAACGGCTGACGGTAATCGTCAAAAGGTCCTAGGTTGGATTCAAGTGTCGGTTTCTTTTATGAATAAGACAAAAAATATTAAACTATATATTATACCCACTATATCAAAGAGGTTAATCCTTGGGATCGACTTCTGGAAAATTTTCAATTTATTAGAAAACCTCTTAGGATCTCCAGACATATTGGGATCTGATAATAATGGGATTTGTTCTCCTGATATATCCTCTCTCGATATTCCTCCGGAAATAGAGAAATTAAAGGATGTAGACGATACATTTTTCCCATTATCTACTCAGGAAAGAAAACAACTAAATACCGTCATTGATTTGTTCCCAAATTTCGAGATACAGGGTTTAGGCAGAACCGATCTCATAAAACATGTAATTGATGTCGGAGACGCCACGCCCATAAAGCAACGGTTCTACCCCGTTTCGCCGGCGGTGGAGAAATTAATGTTTTCTGAAATTGACCGGATGTTGAAGTTGGGAGTAATCGAACCTTCAAATTCGCCATGGAGCTCACCAATGAGGTTAGTTGTGAAGCCCAATAAGGTTCGACTATGCCTCGATGCGCGTAAGCTGAATAGCGTTACGAAAAAGGATGCATACCCGCTTCCTAACATCGAGGGCATATTCTCACGGCTCCCGAAGGCGAACGTAATCTCGAAACTAGATCTCAAAGATGCGTTTTGGCAGATTAGTCTCGATGATAAGTCTAAACACCTGACGGCATTCACAGTTCCCGGTCGGCCTCTTTACCAATTCGTGGTAATGCCGTTCGGACTGTGCAATGCCCCTCAGACGATGTGCAGACTTATGGACGAGCTAATCCCGCCTGATCTTCGTCATTCTGTTTTCGGTTATCTTGATGACCTCATTATCATATCTGAGGACTTTAAAACGCATCTCGAGATCCTGATTCGCATTTCATCCCAGTTTAAACGGGCTAACCTTACTCTTAACGTATCTAAGAGCAAGTTTTGCGTTACAAGGGTTAATTACCTAGGATACGTTATTGGTAACGGTGGTATAACCACAGATCCCGAAAAGGTTATCGCTATTACCAACTGGCCAGTACCCAAAAACTTAAAACAAGTTAGGGGTTTTCTTGGTTTGGCTGGTTGGTATAGACGCTTTTTGAATAATTTCTCTTCCGAAACGTTCCCAATAACCGAAGTAGTCTCTACCAAAAAGAAGTTTCAATGGACTGGAGAAGCCCAAAAGGCATTTGAAAGAGTCAAGTCTCTGCTCACCACCGCTCCAGTGTTGGCAAACCCAGACTTTTCTAAAAAGTTTTACCTTCACTGTGATGCGAGTGATTATGGCATAGGAGCAGTCTTGGTCCAGGTAGATGACGAAGGCAGGGAACAACCCATTGCCTTTATGAGCAAAAAGCTCAGCACTGCACAACGTAACTACAGTGTTACGGAGCGCGAATGCCTCGCAGCAGTTGAAGCGATCAAAAAGTTCAGGTGCTACCTGGAGCTTCAAGAATTCGAAGTTATAACTGATCACTCCAGCCTGGTTTGGCTCATGCGCCAACCAGATCTGAGCGGTAGATTGGCTCGATGGGTGTTTAAACTGCAACCCTATCGCTTTACCATCAGCCACCGCAAAGGTAAAGATCACGTGGTTCCAGACGCATTGTCTCGGATTCCAGAGGGTGAGATCTCAGGTCTGGAAGTTGATCCAGTTATAGACTTCAACTCTCCCTGCTTCGATGATAAGGATTACGTAGAGTTAAAAGAACTTGTCTTTAATAACCCAAATAAATATCCAGATATAAAGATCGTAGACAAATATGTCTACTATCGGACCGAACATTATTCTGGCGAAGAATCACAAGAACAACGCAGTTGGAAATTGTGGATTCCCCAGAATTTGCGAAAACAAATTATCGTCCAATTTCATGATGCACCTGAAGCTGCTCATGGTGGTATGGTCAAGACCCTCGATCTCCTGAGGCGCACATTCTTTTGGCCCGGGATGGTTTCCGACGTTAGGGAGTATGTTCGCAATTGCGAAATATGCAAAAGTACCAAAGCCCCGAACACGGTGTTGAAACCGCCTATGGGTCAACAAAATGAATCCGTCCGCCCCTTTCAACGTTTGTATATAGATATTCTGGGTCCATATCCCCGAAGCAGGTCTGGCAATATTGGAATTTTGATTGTTCTTGACCACCTTTCGAAATATCACTGGCTATGTCCGCTTCGCAAATTCACTTCGTCACCCATACAGGATTTCTTACAAAAACATATATTTCATGCTTACGGGGTTCCTGAGACCATTGTGAGCGATAATGGCAGTCAGTTTCGCTCAAACGAACTCAATGCGTTTCTAACCTCATACGGCATAAAGCATACATATACCGCCTTGTATTCACCCCAATCGAATGCATCGGAAAGAGTCAACCGATCGCTGATTGCAGGGATAAGAGCATACCTTAAAAAGGACCAAAAACAGTGGGATGAGAAGCTTAGTCACATAAGTTGTGCATTAAGAAATTCCATCCACCAATCAACTCAAATATCCCCTTATCACGCATTATATGGCTTCGACATGATCACCCATGCGTCGTCGTATGAATTATTAAGGAAGTTGAAGCTTTTAAATGAGCCTACGGTCGCATTGTGTAAGGACGACAGTCTTCAGCTTATACGCCAGGATATTGCTAAACATATTAAAAAAGCTTACGACAGAAATCAGGTATCATATAACCTCAGATCGAGGCCACAAAATTTTGTAGTGGGTCAAATAGTTTACAGGCGTAATTTCGCACAAAGCTCCCAAGAAAAGGCCTTTAATGCGAAGCTAGCACCGATTTTTATAAAGGCCAAAATTAAAGAAAAAGTCGGCAATCAGTATTACATTCTTGAGGACATGGAAGGAAAAATACTTGGAACTTTCCATGGGAAGGATATTAGACCTTAAAACGTCTATTCCATCTAATTTTCCTTCGTAAAACTCGGCTAATTATCCGGTTTGTGATGGACGTTTTTGACAAACTTGCCAATATAATTGTATGCCTTCGTAATACCTTTTTTATACTACAACATATTTTTCTGAACACAATTTTATACCTGCTAAAATTTATAACATTAGATGATCTAGATCCATGTCTACCATTGGATGATATTAAAAATCTATTAAAACTTGGATAATGACCTGGTATCGAAATATACAAAGAAGTCTGATACCACATACCCCACAAATACAAAACATTAACACAAATCAAATTTTCTTTAATTTAATATCCACATTGCATATATCCACAAAACACTATTACTTTATATCTGAATTAATTGATTAAATTATTGGTGTAATTATTTTCAAATAAACCTATATTTGATATACGTATCAACAAAACAAACGCTTCGAAATACACCAAAACTCGTCTTATTCAGACCCCACTGTTGATTTGTGTATTTTACCATCAGTTCACCATCATCGCTGAAACAAAACTGAAAACACTTTAATCAAAGAAGATTATTTTATATTATTCCACTCACTTGAATGTTGAGACGAAAAAAATTAGTTGAAATATATTTATTTTGTTATTGTTAATCCAATTCAAATAAAGCGTGTTCACTCGATTCTTACTCCCTTCTTTTATTATTGTTTTTGTTTTGGTTCTCCATCACATTTCATTTCTCTTTGTGATAGCATAATTACTATATTCACCTCAGCCGTATATCATTGGTTCAAGTCTTCGCTAGTACCACAGTATGCCTCGCAAAACAATACACTTTTTTCTAATAAAATACACTTTAAATAATTAAATAAATACGAAATTCGAAATCTACGGATTTTTTTTTTATACAAAGTAACCTATTTCATGACTTTAGAAAAAATTTCGTAAAAATATCGATAACATTTATTTGTAGCTGGCAACATTATCACCCTTTTAGTACATTTGACTTTACCCTTTATCTTCATTTTCTCTACAGCCAACTTCATTTCGTCCAACATTAAAGAAATAAAATCTTTCTTTTTATTAAAAATCGTGAAAGTGATCAGACATAAAAATCTAAATCAAAATTTTAAAATATCTCTTTCATCCAAATATCAATTTGATTTCACAAACATCAATTTTTTTATTTACCACAATATTTGCCATTTGCGCAACAAATTTTTGGAAAGGTAATAACTATTTTATGATATAAAGAGTGAATGTGAAAATTATTGTGATGAAATTTTAGGGAAACTTTTGATACCTCTGTGGAGAAAGAGCAAAATTCAGGAACTTCTGCAGCTGGGAGTTGCAGAAGTCTCCCACAACTTCCCTGCCAAAATCATACATGAAAGCTAAATTGCTTCCCAATTCATCATTCCTGAAGAATCTTAAAGAAAAATACCTCCAGACACGATTGCCTACAAGGCAAACCGCCTTACATAACTTGTGCCACAGCATCCTACTCATATTGTGTCCAACAAACATCTTGGAGCTGGTGGTTACCATACCCAAAATTCTTGACATTATTTTGATCCATCCAGGCTGTTTTTGGCCAAGAACCTTTTCTCGACATATTGACCATTACAATAAAACCAAGGATTTGATGTTTTCAAAGTAACCCGAACGAAATAATCCTTATAATTGACTACCAGCAATGCCACACTATGTTTTGGACGATTGATTTTTGATGGCCAGCTTGCTTGTACACTTGAGTCACTGAAGATTCAATAATTATCCTGCCATCATCAATATTGAAATTATTAAGATCCAATTTTTCCCCAGAAATATGCTTATAAAACTATATTAACTCGCAAAAACATTAGATATATTCGGAATTCACGAAGAAACATGAGGATCTAATTCGGAATTCAATAACGTACCTTATTTTGGATATTATGTGATCTAAGTCCAAATATATCATACTACATCATCATCGAATTAGAAATATTTCTAATTGTTCAAATGAGTATCACATCAACTTACATATTCTCGCACACGATATACATTTAACGATTATCAATGTGTTCTTATAATATATTAAAATTATTTTTATGAATTCACTATTGCTAAAGCAATAAAACATTATTTTTCTTCAGTAACTCCAAATTTCGTTAAGTGTATATCATGCTACTATAGATTTAATTTAGATTTTAATCATATTCATTTTTTTATTGCTAGAGAGTAATTTCATAATTTCATCGCATGAGATAAATCATCACAACCAACATACATAATAATTTCACAGATATTTAAACCAGCATCCACATATTGAGAAGGCCTTCAGCAATACAGGAGAGCATGGTAAGTCACTGAGATTCTCTTTTAAAAATGTTTATTGATTGTGGTGAATTATAGTGATATTTAAGATATACCAATACAATTTACTCTTTTTATTTTGATGCTCAATTTAAGAGTTCACTTTGCCATTGAGCTTAAAAATTGATTCATTCTCGAAAGACTCTTAAATTTATTCCTTTTCTTTTTCTGACGATATGTGCATCTCTTAATATTAAATCTCGATATTTTGAATTAACCCATTCAGGGACATAACATTTATTTTTTTTGTAATATGATATACTTCTTAAATTTTGAATATATTCATGCATTTAATATATTGTATTAAGGTCTATTATAATATTTATATTAATGTCTATAGTTAGTACTGAATTGATTTATAATGTAAATAAATATAATTTTTGAATTCAAAATGAATTGGTGAATTATCAGGCTGACGTTATCTTATTAGGCATGTGTATATAGATTGGATGTAAGCTAAATTTGGGGTCCATAGAAAAATAAGCCATCATGGACAAAGGTTGGTGAGGGTGTAGAGGCTGCTTCTCGCAACATCTGAGAAGTCAAAATACAGGATACAGCGATCGATTAAGACAACCATCTTACTAGTTTTCCAATTATTTCATTTTTTGTTTGTTTTATATTATGGGGTTTAAAGTTAAATATTCTAGATTTCCTTTCACTGGTCCACTTACAGTTTTGCCTATATGTTGTTGTTTTTAGGGAGTCTATAATAATACCTGTAACTAGACATGCACTTGGTTGTAGAAGGACAAGACCCCCCCATTCCGACTGCAGCTACCACTTCAACGGCTCCCGTAGTCCTGCTCATAACCAAGGGCTGAAATGCTTCAAGTTACTTAGGAAATAAGGCATTCAATCAATAAAAAAGAGAGAAATGTAGGAACAAATTCAAGAAATACATTTCTCAATATGGGAAAACACCACCCTTGAAAAATATGGTAAAAGAAAACTTTAAGACAACAACACTATCTGAAGGAAAAGGAATAGAACTTGGACAATGTGTTGCCACTGCCCACAATCACAAAATTTAATGGAGATACTCTTAAATGGCCGGCCTTCTTTGACCTTTTCTCGTAAAACAGTAAACTACAAACGAAAAGAGGATAATATCATGAACGACTGTTATCGAATCCAAACATAAAATACTTTCATAAATACAACAAACAAATTTAGAAAATGTGCAATAAGGACAAAGTATATTGAAACAAAAATTTAAGCTGTAAAACAGTTTTTTTGTTTCCATAATTATTAGAAATAATAGAAGAAATAGCAATCCCACTGAAACCACATTTTCTCAAACAGAAAATATTTCTACTAAAAATAAAGTAATCCATATCCCAGGATCCAAGGGCATACAATTCCGTTTTATCCCACCAACAATACCGAATATCGGCAAAATACTGAAGCACTCATACAAAATACTGAAGCACTCACACATTTTCCAATCGGAGAAGCTTTAACTTCGCAAGTAAGCAGCAGAGCAGATAATGTGAATACATACAGCATATCACACTGGAACTTAATGTCACATATTAAACACAAATTTTTGAAAAGGTTGTCAGAAGAATGCTTACAAGACCTCCAAAAATTGGGACAAGACATGAGCAATCTTAGGAAAGAAGATATAGTAATTTTCAAAGAAGTCAACCCACCTCCAATAAAGTGGCCGTTGGGAAGAATTCTTATGTGTTTTCCGGTGCTGAAATAAAAACCTCAACAGGAGTATTCAAAAGGTCCATTCACCGGCTGGCACTACTTCCAGAAAATCAAGGTGAAGTTTAAATTTCGACAAATGTTATTCCGCCAAAAAGAGCGAAGATGACAACTAACCCGATATTATGGTCAGTATTATAATATTAACATTATTCCTTATTATATGTGCAACAAAGATGCAAGTACAAATATTGAAAATAACGCGCGATTATATTTTGAAGGATTAGGAACAGTAAAACTAAAAAAAGCTTTGAAAAATCCATTCAATCGTTAAAAGCAGCGTAGCTTAGTCGACATGGAGATTGAAAGTTATTCACAAAAGTCATTGAAAAACATTCCAGAATGGAATGATCCGGAGATCGATGCCCATAAATCCAGTTTTCCGATGGAAGAGGATGTAATCATTCTAAACAGTGGTGAATCCAGTTCTTCCAAGGAAGAGGATGTTTTTATTATCAGTAGCGGAGATGTCACGTCTGGGTACGATACGTCTGAGAGAGATGACGATGATGTTAGATGTAATTAGCAGTGGAGAATCTATAATAAATAATGTATCAACCTTTTGTGGTCCTTACCATAATTCGATTTTTATAGTTTGATTAAATGTAATCTCACTATTCCATAAAAACAATAAAAAAATATTAAATCTTTACAAAAAAATTGAGCTTTGTTTAATATAAAAAGATCTAATTTTCAAACTCCACTTGGATTATTTTATACGGGTAGAGGAGACTTTACTGAATGTTATTTCTGTGGAGTTAAAATGTATCATTGGGAACGAACCGATTGTTCAGTTTCGGAACACTTACGATGGCCATCGTCTTGTCCATTAATGACAAGACGCATTATAAACAATGTTCCTAATAATAATAATAAATATTTGGATAGATTGCTTCCTGATTGTATTTGCAATAATTACAATCAACGTTATCAATAAATGTTTTAAATAATATAAAATGATTTTTTTTTCAATTTTCTTTATTAAGTTCGTCATATATTATTTCGGCAATATCTTCCAGTTTCTTTTTCATTTTAAGGTTGCATGTATTGGACAATTGACATGGTTTAAGATAAACTTTATTTTCCATATAAAAAATCATAGTATGTATTGAGGTGCTTCTGCAAAATACTGTTTTCTCTCGCCCAATAACAAATATATATTTGTAGTTGTTAAACGAAATTTCCGTTCATTCAATTTACATCGTTAACAAATTTCTTGCAATATGAATTTGTTCTGCACGCCAATGATATAAGTTCCTTTGCATTAAATGGTGGTCGAAACAAGAAATGATTTGGAACAACAGAATACACTCTTGTAGTTTCCATGGCAATATTGGAAATCAATCAATGCAATACCCGACCTATCGATTTATAACTGGTAATCAGCAGGTACCATTAACCTACTACTTGTCATTTTACCATGAAGGACAATTTCGCCATATACGAAGTTTTGGCGTGGTGGACTTTTTGCTGGTAAAGCATTTAAATATCTTCGTTTGCGACTTTTGCATGTTATTGCTGACATGACATGGCTTCTGCCAAAACGAATGAGGAACATATTTTTGTACATTTCTATCGCGACTAACTAATTACAATAGATCAGATTTTGTGACCACATCTTCTACTATGATTTGCAAAAATTAATTTAATAGCCGGCTACCACGAAAAGTTAATCATCTGTAGTTCTATATTCTGAACCCGGGCAATATTTGCACCACCTTGACCTATTATAGGTCAGCAGCTCCACTTTCTAAACCTAATTTTATTTTCCAAATATAACACATATACACCTTTAAATATTTACATATAAGTCCCACATCAGAGTACATGCAGCCATACAATTTGTTTCAGTTTTAAGGTCAAAAGCATTTCTTGGTTATGCTATCAACTTCTCGGGTATATGTCCTTCAGGAGTAAATATATACGCCCCAGTATAAAAATTTTGTTTATTTTTCTGGGCCCATTTGATCCGCTAAATATTGACTACGTTATTTGAATTCATGTCCAAATTGGCGGGCACATTTACATACATCACATTTGATACAAATGAAACTGTAAAGCGTGGCGTTGAATATAACTATTTTATAAAATACTTGTGTACATATTTAATATGTTACTTTCCTTTTTTACTTCCAGAATAAATATAATTTTGGTCGTTTCAAGTGTAATTTCCTTCTATGGGCACTGGTGTTATACGATTGAAAGTATTAAAGATATACCCAAAATCGCTGAGGTAGGTAATTAATTTGCTATTAAAATATATTTAAAAAATATTGTTTTTTTTTATTTTACAGAGCGTTTGCACAGCATTTCAAACACTAATATCGGTAATTAAAATGGTTTACTATTTGTTTATACAACGTAGGCTTTACTACTTGTTGCTTAAGGCCCAAACTCATGAATACATTCGAAAAATTGATATTTTCCACAAAAGTAAGAGTGAAGTGAATATCGTTATCCATAGAAATAAACTAATTTTTAATTACAAAGATTTCCCCATGTCTGAACGATTAGAAATGAAAATTAACGAAATCCTCGATGCAAGCTGGAAGAACATCAATGGCCAATTGATATTCTACATTTGCTGTTGTGCTGCAATCATAAGCAATTATTTCTTTATGTCGCTGTTTTTGAATATTTATCATGCCTGGAAGGAGACCCCAAATTATGAACATGTGTTACGTAGGTATTTATTTACAAATACATATATACTATTTCTATGCACTAATCATTGACGATATATTTTGCAATATACACCACAACAACGTCTGTTTTTTTAAACCTCGATGATCCGATAATAATTACTTGACCACTTTTACATTAAATTTAAAGAAACAAATACCAATGACATATCAAATATGAAAATAAGTTATCTTGCGGGTTTATGATAGTAAAAAAAACAATCGAATAAAGGTCCATGAAATCAGGTGAATTATACAAAATTGCTTATTTTTTACACTGTGCAACACAAAAAATAATTACTAAAAAAAGAAGATACATGTATCGGCGTTTTGAAAGTTTACGTCGGGGGTAATGTGAAAGGGGGGGCCAATATTCTCCCTACACAAACTATATATTTATATTCAATAGATAATTTTATACTGTAAATTTCTTAAAAACTATTGAATATAAATATATAGTTTGTTTTGAGACTTGCAGTGGAATTTGACGTAGAATATTTTATTCTTTATGCATATATACCTAAAATTAAGTTTCATGTCACTTTAATGCACTTAGTCGAAAAAAGTACTGGGAAATGTTTTTGAAAAAAATACAAAATCATTTTGAATTTTTTCTTCAAAATATATGACAATATATTCGGTGTATACATTATGTATACAGATTTCTCTTCAGTGACATATACACAAAATTTATAGAGAATATTTTTGTTCCTTATACCATCTTTCTAAAACGACATCTTGTGGGAAAAATGAGTAAACACTAGTAATAAGTACGATTTAAAAAAAATGAGTTTTTGTTTTTTACGATTTTTGACGTTTAGGCTGATTTCTTTGAGTTTTAGTCTATTCTGAGACCTATAGTAAAACATTATGACGAACATTTCTGTAGAATATTCTGAGCAGCTTTAACCCCGTTTCGAATGTGTCGGTTGAGGGTTGAAATTGTTTACCAAAATATTCCGCGATATTTTATCAGTAATATTGCCGAAGACACTATATACCTAAAATGCAAGTATTTAATGAAGTCATAATCCGAAAATTATCAACATTCTTGAAAAGGGGAATATTGAAATTATGATATCAAGTCGTATAAGTTTTATTATATTACGGGGAAGAAAATTAAATAAGCTTTCGAAAAAATCGGTTAAAAATGGATGACTTATACACATTTTTGTATTATAACATTTTTGTTATACCCTTCACCACACTGTTGTGAATACATAGTACAGTGTATTATGTATTTGTGCTTATGTTTGAAACAGGCAAGAGGAAACGACATAGACCCATTGTTCCTTTTGAGAATATGCATAGAATCAATACAAAAGTGTGTATAAGTTTAACCATTTTTTTATTTTTCTCATTTTCAAAAGCTTATTTAATTTTCTTCCCCGTAATGTAATAAAACTTATGTAATTTAATGTAATAAAACGTTTATCGTGCAGTCCGAAGAAAAATAAATTTTGTCTTTTTATGCGTATTTTTTCAAATTTTAACCACTGTAACTCACCCAGTCCTCAACCGTTGTACCAAATATATATCTTGTTTGCCAAATATATATATATATATATCTTGTTTTAAATCCGTTAGAAATAAAAGAAGTTATTCGCGTTTCAAATTGAAAATCTATGAGACCACGTTTTCTCTACATCTACTGTTATAAAACTACAGTCGACTCCGCTTTACTGAAACGGAAAAAATCCGATGTTTTCACTTAAGCGGAGTTCGGTTAACTGAAAATAATTTCAGTTATCCGAACTTCTCATAAATTTTTTTCAGTTTTAGGAATTTCAATAATTCATATTTTATATCGAATTCGTAGGTCTCGAATTCTATGAAAATATGACATGGTCATAGCTTAAAGGCTTTTTACTTATTATCATTTTTTCATTAAAGATTCACATTTTTACATTGTTTCTATTTGAAATTGGGTTATCATCAAGAAGGCCTTAATAATAACTTAGAGTAGTTAAAAGTGGACGACCTCCTCATAATTTTGTTAATATTGACTCCAAAAGCTATTTCAGTTATCCGTTCTTTTCAGTTATGCGAAGTTTCACTAATGCGGTGTAAATAGTAAGCAATTAACCTAAATGTAATTGTGCAGGAAATCAATTTCACTTATCCGATATTTTACAGTTAAGCGACTTACAGTAAAGCAGAGACGACTGTAATTTTCGAAGTGACCCAGAAAAACCGAAGGTATTTTCGTGTTCCAGGGACTCCAACTGAACAGAATTGGTACATTAGAACCCTTGAATAATTTTTTTGTTGTTGTTTTGTAGCACAGTGTAATTCATTGAATAATGAAGGTGCAATGAAACAGAAAATAACAATTTGCATACATAATTCAACTGAACAAAATAAATTCTAATTTGTTTTAAAACGTTAGTTTTAACATGGTAGCAGTTTTATATACACACTGAATTGGAAACATATTTACATCGGAAGCAATATATAAACAATAAATTTTTAATATTTTCAAAAAAGTGCCATAAACTATATAAAACATATATATATATATAAGTAATCTTGTTTTCTTATGCAGACATTTCACAATGTCTTAGTGCCCAAACAGGGATTCCGACAATTTTTACCTATTGTAATTTCCTTAGTGTAAAAAATTTCTTATTTCATTTAGTGACAAAATATTTTCGCAAAATAATTTATTATTTTTTAATTTATATTCTTTAGCTTTCCCATCTGTTTATCCCATGTGGAGAGATAAAGGCATGTCCTTTCCATATTATCATTTACAAATGTTTCTTGGTAGTTGTGCCTGTTACATCTCTGGAATGTGTAAGTGTGATGATATTGTACAATTTTGGAATAATATTGATTCATGTCGATACAATTAAAAGGTGCTGTAAGCTTTGATGGTGTTTTCATTGTACTTTCCGTGCATGCAGTTGGTCTTGTAAAAGTTCTTAATATGCTAATTGAGAACTCAACTGCTTCAGATGTGCCCAAGGAGAGACGTGTCGAATATTTACGATATTGTATTTATCAATATCAACGTATTGCCGAGTAAGAGACAGACAAACGTTATTATATATTCTTACAAATAGTAAATCTTTCTGTTTTATATACGAATAGTTACATTGATGAATTACGCAAAATTTACAAGCACGTGAGTCTGACACAGTTTATATTGAGCTTATTAGTGTGGGGAATAGTCCTATTTCAGATGAGTGTCGGCTTGGTAAGTACAAAATTAAATGCAAGGTGGCATAAATTCAGTCAAATTAAAATTAAGACAAAATACGTTTTTAAAATACCACAAATGTTGTAAAAATGTAATTTTTATTTCAACCGAAAAATATTATTGTTTAAAATGCACCACCAAATTATGTAAATGTTCTGTCTGTAAGGTGTACCTAAATTATTTATATATGTATATTAACTACAGGAATCCGACTTAATGACATTAGTTCGAATGATAATGTACATTTCTGCAGCTGGTTACGAAATTGTCCTGTACTGTTACAATGCCCAACGTTTAACTTCAGAGGTAATACACAAATCTTATATTATTATTATTATTTGAAAAAGTCCCCATATTACACTTTTTATATTTGAGTTTGCAGCAATTTCCCTGCTATGCAATATTTGTATTGGCTCATGGTCATTTATTTGTAAATAAATGTCGGTATCCCTATGATGGAGTATATAAAAATTCAGTAAACTAAAATCCTCCATTTTTGATCAGCATCACATGACAAGGTTTGTGGTATTATTGCTAGAAGAGTCACAATGGTTTGTAGAGTTTTGCATTTCGTTTGAAACACATCAAAATCGCATAATTCCAATAATTTTTTAATCACTCTTGCATTTTCCATAATGTTTCATTAAATATCTCAATGAGAATATCTCAACAACTCTTGATTATATAACAGATTTATTGTGTCAAGTGACGGCAAGATTGCTTCTCAAACTTTAAACGCATATTTTCCAGTTTTCAAAGCTTTATTCTGGACCTAACTTCTCGTAGAATATAAAAAAACAGGCAACCTCGAGAATTACGCCAGGTCCTGCAAAGTTGCTGCAAAACTGGATATTTGTTTACAGAGCAAATCGTGCATCGTGATAGCGTCAAAGATAGCAGATGAAAAAAATAGTATAATAAAATTATAAGAAGGAATCATACAAATTATAAGAAGGACTCCCAGTCCAGGAAGAACCTAAATTGCTATAAGGAATGCCTCAGAGTGTGCACAACCGAACGTGTTGTCACTTTTCAAAATCACAATCCCAAACTTCGACGAGGATAGTTTGAAATAGCCTACGTTTTCAAGGTGGTAGTGAAGCAATAGAAGAATAGAAAAATAGACCTTGAGTTGCTCCAAAACATTATCATGGTGATACTGTCTCGATAAAAACTCAAATACAAATTCATTGAAGGGCAAAACAGTGAATTCAACACACTCTAACTATATGTATAAATACATTATACTGCAGCGACTTCCGTTGTAATTAATAATGGGTGAGATCGTTATATAGGGATAGCGAAAATGTTTACATGAGGGTTTTAGACATAGCTCCAATATAAGGGTACCGCACATTTTTCGGTATTTTGAGGTTCTTTAGCGCGTTTTTCAACCGAATTCGTTGAAATTTGGTACTTGGGTATCAAATCACTCCACTAAAAGTTATAAAAGTCGGTAGCCCCAATTTTCGGTATTTTGCCGTTCTGAACGCGTTTTCAACCAAATTTTTTATAATTATAATTTTTTTTTTTAGTCGTATATGGTAACAAATCTCTCTCCCAAAAATTATTCATATTCGCCCCAATTTAGGGGTAGTCCCCATATAACCCCCTTTTTGTATTAAAATAATTATCTGATTTGTTCCGCGTTTTCGGTTTGGTTCTAAGACTTTGTTCAAGAATGAACTATATCGGCTCGCAGTTAGGTCTAGTCCTCATATAAATTTACGCTCTAAATTGCAGTAGTTTGAGGATTTATACTTTACCATGCGTTATCAATATCGGTCCACGTTTTGGGGTTTTCAGATTTTAGAATAAATCCCCATTAAAAATTGCTAAAATTTGTATTTGGTACTAATAATCGTTTACATATATCGGTTTGTAGAATTATCGGTATAGGCCTACTTTTTGGTATGTATACCTATGGTAGAGGGTATCCAAAGTTCCCCCTGGCCGAAGTTAACGTTTTTTCAAATGTTAATTTTTCAAAATAAACGGCCAATTGGCAGACAATTAATATGAAGTTCTTCACCTTTCGTTAAACGCCACATGGTGGAGGATATAAAAAGTTCGGCCCGACCCGCCACTTAACGACGTTTTACTGAATCGTTTTATAATAACTATTTGGTTTAAATTATCTTGCATGGGTCAAATCAACGTGCGTAAATCTAGTGTTAACACCGCGTCAATATATTTATCATTATGTTTGTAACATTTATCTTCTACACAACACTTTTATTAATAAATTTAATAATTTAATACAATTTTCTCTCCAATATAGTGTGAAAAGATACCGTATGCATTCTTCAGCTGTGATTGGTTTAATGAATCCAAAGAATTTCAGCAATTAACCCGAATGATGATACTTCGTTCCAATAGAAGTTTTTACATGGAAATATCTTGGTTTACCACAATGACATTGCCGACCCTAATGGCGGTATGTATTAAAGCAATTTCTTAAACGTAGTATATACTGGCCAATTTATATATTACCATCTGCCGACATTAAGAATCTAGAAATTCATATTAGAAAATAATTTTTTCAGATATTTTATAATATTTAAAAAAAAACCTTATTAAAATCTGTTATTTATGTTCACCAAGGTGTACTACAATTGAATGAGTCCCGATAAAAATTTATTTATATAAAATTATTTTCGTTTCATTTCAGATGATTAAAACAAGTGGATCATATTTCTTGTTGCTGAGAAATGTAGCAGAGTAGAGGGATTTACATATTACAATCACATTTTAGTTATAAAATTACAAGCTACTATTTATATTCAATTATTGTATTGCTTTATTTTAATGCTGATGTGAGATAACTACTCGAAATTTTTATTTAATTTTTTAATAACTAAACTTTTTTATTTGTTTAAAGCAATGCTATTATATAGTTGTCAATATGAATTTAATTTAATGTTTGTGCACCGAAAAATACCATTACTCTTATTTGCTTCAAAGGAGTGACAATAACGTCATTATCATAGGAGATTAGAATTATAATCCTGTGATTGATTCTTTGTTAAAAAATAATATCCAAGACTCGATCAGATTTCGAGGCTTCGTTTTTTAATTGATTGCAAAATGAAGTACACATTTTTATATTTGTGCTGACTGAGAACTTTAATGTCGAATATTGCACTGATATTGAAATACGGAAGCGTTATACAGCGAAAATCAACTAATAATATCGCTAAGCCGAACAAGATTATTTTTAAACAAAAAAAAAAATACTCGAAAGCATTTCTTTAACTTTTCACAATTTTTAACTTGGAATCACATGGAAATGGTGCATCTGTTAGCTTATTGCAAAATTATTCTTAATAATTAAAAAAAAATGTTTTTTACAAAAATTAACTTTCACAGTAATTCAATCCATAACACAATTATTCTTTTTGTAACCCAAATTTCCACTTAATCTTGTCCAGACATTAAAAAAAATTGCAAACACTTCAACATACTTTTACGCAACACATGATCGGATTTCGATTTTGTTAAGTAATTTAGTTGTAAGAAAATATGAAGTAAAGAAATGCATTAAAAAATAAAGTTAATAATAAACGCAATCGGAAACAAAAAGATGTTGTTTCATTATACCCTTTACCACACGGCGGTATAGTTCCCATATATATTTTCGTCCGATTTTTAGTAAATTGCACGAAAATTTGCACAATGTACTGAAGTAAGGAAGCTGCCCTAATGAAATGAAATTTGGAATAGGTTACCGAGGACATGTGAGCCAATAAGAACCCATTGTACAAAATTTCGGCAAATTCGGTTGAAATTTTGGCGATCTATTTAATTCTATTCAATTTATTTAGAGGCTAGGGAAATTAGATCTGTTCTACTGATCTGTTCTACTCTCATATCGTCAGAATTTTACGCTGATCGAGAATATACATACGTTATGATTATTTCGATAAGTTTAATCGGAAACACACACTTAATATACCCTCCATACTATGGTGGAGGGTATAAAAAGGTACAAATATACCCCGTTATTGATCGTAGGATTAAGTCGGTTCACATATAGACACATTTAATTTAGTTCAATTTAATGTCCATGGTTATTCAAAAATGCAAAGTCTTTACCAAAATGGTAAAGGGTATCATATAGTCGGCCCGCCCGACTTTACTACTTTCCTTACTGGGTTTTATTATACTCAATGGAACAATATCCATTACGATTAATCATATCTAGGTTTATAAAAAGCTCACATTTTCCCAAAATACTTTTTTCTTAATACAAATGCAAAGTATAATTCTGGAATGTATTCTCATTTGAGGAATTTATAAGGACAACTCTTTAGATATGTAAATCACTTTTTTATAGAAATTAAGATTTTATACAGACATGTTCAATAAGTAAAAATACATCGATTTAAGAGAACCACAAAATCACATATTTCCGAAATTACATTAAAATTGATTTAAAAAAATGTCATATAATGTTAATGTGGTATAGCATAATTTTGTCTTCTATTTTGTATCTCATTTAATTTATTGTTTTTAATGAATGTGAATTAGCTCCAGATTTAATTCTGTTAACATTTTTAACAGATACGTCGAGTGGATGTTTAATTTTTTATTATATAACCTCATCAATGCATAGCAATATTTATTTTTTGTATGGATAAGTTTTTATAACTAGTAGCCTTCGTTTTTCATCCCTTGCGATTCGTGGTAGGCTTTCGCAATATTAGTAGAGGAAAAATCTACCAAGGAGAAATAAGATTTCGTATTCTGCTGGCTTTTTTCAAGCTGATTCACTTGTATTTACTGAAGAAATGTCTAGTTTTTTCACCTAAATTGGTAAATATGTGGTGCAATTGCACATATTACTTGATTTTTAATACTTACTAATTATTTTAATGATTTTGTAAAAAAGATTAATATACATTTGTAAAACAAAAAAACTATTTTTAAACATCAACTGAAAAAGTCAATTTCATGCAAAATTTAATTTTTACTACTGATTCTTAACGTGATTTACATAATTTAAGCAAATCATTTTTTCTTATTTTTTGAGAAGAGCGAACTACTGAACATCTTTCAGTTATTCTAAAATGTTCAGTTTACAAAAAAAGTGACTATACCACATTTGCATCACTTACTCTACTTCTGTCTGATTTTCTAGTCGTTTTAAAGGCAACTATTATAAGCCGAATATCATCCTTCTGGTATCATTTATATCATATAATGGGTCCGTCCGACTTTTGTCCTTCTCTTAATGGTTTTTGTCTTTAAAGTTTTTTGTATTGAAATAAATTATGAACACTGAAACTGTTACGATATCCTTTCTGGACAGTGGCACATAAACTATAAAATTTCATATCTCATAGTATTTGATGCATTGGCTTATTAGTTTTTAACTTGTAACCTTTAACCTTTACATAACACTTTGCAACACAAAAAATAATTACCGGGAAATTCCAACGGATTGAAAACTCATTCAAAACGGCTGCTCAGAACATTCTACACAACTGTCGCCATAAAGTTCGACTATAAGTCTCAGAATAGACTAAAACTCAAAAATCTGCCTAAACGTAAAAAATCTTAAAAAAAACAAAAACTCATTTTAGGGTTAATATCGTACTTATTACTAGTTTTTACCCATTTTTCCCACAATATGTCGTTTTAGAAGGATGGTATAAGAGACAAAAATATTCTCCATCAAATTTTAGCATATGTCACTGAACAAGAGAAATCTGTATATAATGTATATACCGAATATATAGTCATACATTTTGAACCAAAAATTCAAAATGTTCTTGTATTTTTTTACGAAGACATTTCCCAGTATTTTTTCGACTAAGTGCATTAAAGTAACATGAAACTTAATTTTAGGTATATAATGTCAAAGTATGAAATATTCTACGTCAAAATCAACTTCAAATCTCAGAACAAACTATATATTTATATTCAATAGTTTTTAAGAAATTTACATTATAAAATTAAAAATTTTAGTAGAACTTTATGGCGGACATTTGTGTAGAATATTCTGAGCAGCTTTAACCCCGTTTTGAATGAGTTTTCAATCACTCCTGGAAAAGGGGACCGAAAAGACCCCTTTAATGAGTCGGTTGAGGGTTAAAGTTGCATCCCAAAATATTCCTCGATATTTGGTCAGTAATATTGCCGAAGACACTATATACCTAAAATGCAAGGATTTTAAGAAATCATAATTCGAAAATTATCAAAATTCTTGAAAAGGGGGGAATATTTCCCCGCCTATTTAGGTTACCTCCCGACGTAAACTTTCAATACGCCGATACACGTGTCTTCGTTTTTAGCCCCTCTTTCATAATCTGTTGGAATTTCCCGGTAATTATCAAAAAAATTCAAATTTGTCGCACAGTGTAATTTTCAATGACGCCATCTCTTGGCCTCCTTGTAATATATACTTAGCGTTTGCAGTCATATCATTGGCGCAAGCTTTAACCAAGCTGTTCGAAGCATAAATATCGCATACACAAACAACTTATAGATGCATGTGCATGAAAAGTTTACATTAGAAACAATAGATGGCGCACATACACCAATGGCGCAGACAATTACTACTTCCGGTTGACTTTTGACAATTGATTTCGCAATGGATATTAAAAGAATATCTGTGTTAAGAACGTACAACATTCATACAAACAATTCACCATAATGACATTAAAATCATATAGTTGTAAGTTTTGTATATTCACGACTGAACATTTATTTTGTTCAAACTGCTAAACAGCAGTAATCAATAAATCATTATAAATCATTTATTGTTAACGCAGCATTATCTTTATTTGTTTCCATTGTCATTCGTCCACTTGCTTAACATTTCAATAATGCACATTTGCTTATTTTATTTCATATATGTATTTATATTTTGTATGTCATTATTTTATTGGCTTTTTCATTGTCTACATTAAGAATAATAAAGAAAGGCGTAGTATTTTTATAGTGACTAAGCCAACAGCGTTTTTTACTATCTGACGGATCCCTTCATGTTTATGTGCATGCAATCCTTTCGGATTCAAATCATTCCTCTGACAGTTTGCTGGTATGTTTAGGATCATTATTCTGTTGAAATGTCAATTTAATAAGTATACTGGCTTGTGGTAGCATAATGTTTTTTAGGTTATTAACATACGCTGTTCTATCCATTATACCATTAATCATATGGATTGGCCCTACACCGTACTATGAAAAAAGGACTATACATTACTCAACCCTGCATGTATAGAGATGGGTATATACCCATTTGTGGGTATTTATTTGGCTATTTACTATACTCAATCGGTAAGACAACATCTTACATCCATCCGGGATTCTGTTATCACATCGATTTAGAATGAAATTTTGCTTACATGTTTTTAATGTCAAAGCAAATATTTAAATGCAAAATAACTGGCATACATTTGAGATTTAACAGAATTATCTATAAGAATTGTGCGTGAAACTAAATATATATATATATATATTTGCGATCAATTCGTGACACCAAATGTAATCTTATTAACGTTAATAATCTATTGAATTGCATTTAATTAATTTCAAGCGATGACAATTTGTTTAACAATATTTTTTATTGAATTAATTGATTGTTGTAACAAATAAAATTAATTCAATAAAGATACGTTAAAACATTACAAGGTTCACACTGACGTTTACCATCGGTTGGTCGCACATGTCTGCCTATAAAGCAAGCCATTTGTAACAGCATATAAACATCTGCACATTTCAACAAATAACTGAGTATGAACGTCGCCAAGTGCGGCAGGGATCTTTATATGAAGACTGCATCATTATAACTTGTCTATAGTTGGGGTTTTATGCTCTATCGAAAATAAAAGGGAGGGGGCAATTCAAAAAATAACCAAGATTACCAAGATTTGGAATGCCAAATTACAGCCACTGGCCTACATCGAACAACTTAAATAAGCACTCTCAATCGTGATTTCAACAGACAGAAAGATCTAGCTATGCCGACAGAAGTTTATTTTATTGTTGTGTACCCTCCGACGTCCGTACGCGTCGTTTCACCTTCTGCCGTAGGATTTAAAAACATTTTTTTTAAACTAATGCGACATAAGCGATATGTAATACCAACAAAAACAACACTAGGCATGGTTCTAGACATCGGGTAAAGGAAATGAGAATATAATTTATTTTAATGCCTTAATAATTAACAAATATTGTCATTTTCAATACAGGTTTTGTTTGAAGATAAATCAATGAAGTTAAATAATAATTGGAGCCCAACGCAACAGCAACTTAATTATCTGCAAGGACGAAAAAAATCACAGTGAATTCAAATAGCTGTATGAACAAGAGAGCATCCCGAACGATAAACAGTACTTCAATAATCAGAGGACACTAAATCATGTGATCCCACAAGATATCAAAAGCACCAGAAAGAATAATTAACTGGTTATCAAAGGAGGAACAATTGATGTTGCTGACGCTGATTGGGTTTCATCATGGGAAATGCTGAATACACGGAACTAGCAACGGGAATGTAGTCTAACCAAGTTAGGGAATTAATAAAACAATTGCAATACTTTTTGTCTAAATTTAGATGTTAATACAGACATATAAATTGCCTATCCGGCTTCCTAATCACAGAAAGGCCATTAATGAAATGATTAATGGGACGAAAGATTACCCATAATGCTAGATACTGCATTTATGAACGAAATGCATAGGACTGTGAAGTTAAGGGAAGCTGAAAAATCTAAAAACTTTCAGCATATAAATTATATAAGGATATCCGAAATTTATATTCAAAAATACTAAATAAAAATAAATAGAAATTGCACACAACAATAAAACGTGCTACATGCAAAAATGCCCAATTCACACGAAAGTTTTCATTTAGTATTCTCTTACTCAGTAGTACAAGGAGCCTAAAAGGCATACACCTATCACAAATTTGTGATGATTTCCATTAAATTTAACTATGGAAGAGTTCATGTCCGATATAACAAGAATAACAGGAGCTCTTCTTAAATAGATCAATGCACCCTGCATCTATACTGTAAAATAAGTGGTGCAGCCGATTCTGCACTTATATATTTTAATGATTGTGATAAACTAGTGAATGCGGATAAGTTTCACGTCAAAATCATCAATATTCGGAAGAGACGGTGAGGGTTCCCATTAAGACTAACCACAATATAGAAATTAATGTTTTCATTCGAGTTCTCAATTAAGACATTTCCAAGGCGTTCCTCATACAGCTTCCAAAGACCTTACCCATCGCATATTGAAAATGTTTGAAAATTCAAAAACATTGACTTTAGAAATTCCTAAATTTCTAACCTTTCATCTAATAATCGAGTCACCATCAACAGTCTTCTTAGCACTACATCATATCAGGACGCTGCAATATTTGAACTGATCAAACTTACGTTCGCCTGGAGAAGCATTTGTTATGAAATGGACAGACTTTAATCGACGATTCAATTGACGACGTGTGTGCACAACGCATTTAAAAATGTAGAAAAAAACCCTGCGATTATCATAAATTAAGATGTAATATACGAGTACTTTAGAAAATATGTTTACATTCCTTCTTTGGCATCAAATGTTCAAATCGAAAAAATATATATCAACCTGATACGCTGTATATCTTATTAGGCTTTAAATATTTAAAATCTTAATTCAAATTTCGAAAATTATTCAGTTTAACAAAAAAGTGTTAAGAGAAGCAAGGAGAATTTACAAAACATTTATAAAGACAACAACATGGATGAGGACGCTGCAATATTTGAACTGATCAAAGTTGAGTTAAAAAATGGACAGAGTATTGTAGACGATTCAATGGTCGACGATTGTGTGCACAGCGCATTTAAAAAATGTCGAAATTAAACTGTACAAATGGAAGAAAAATACACACCCAAGAATGGGGCATTCATATAAATAAAGAGCCTTCAGTTGGATTAATACCAAAGGGTCAGGATCTAAGGAGTTGGAGTTCAAATGAATGATGATGTGAATTCCGAGCGAAAATCATCTACGATCGGAGAAACCTTTAATAGCATCCAATAGTTTATTTCCACCCTGTCTTTTAATGCAATTGGAACCTCAAATTACGGATGAAGTTGATGATTTTGTAAAGCAAAAATTGAATTTATCTGCAAATAATCCAATTAAATTCAATATTGAGCTTCTAGACGAATACATCTGACCACCGAAGTATGGTAGATTTGCCGGTGCACAACTGTAATTTGACACCCTTTTTTATGACCTTTTGCTTCCCACGAAAACTTGGGTGGTCTTTTGCTGCTAATATAAACAAAGAGTGTATTTTAATGTTCTTTTGCTGCTGATATAAACAATGAGTGTATTTTAATGTTCTTTTGCTTCCTGAAAAAGCTCCTCCTTAGTTTTGGCTCCACAAATAAGATGTTTATGGTGTGAATCTTTTTCGATTCCCACCATCACATAGATTGTAGTTAACAAGGAATGATCGTGAGTTTGGTTCTAATATAAACAATGATTGTATTTTAATTTTCTTTTGCTTCTTAATAAAAAACGGGGGTGTAATGTGACACTCTTTTGCTTCCTAATATAAAAAAAAACTCATTCATAATTTTTGGGCTCTACAAATTGATTATGTTGTTTACGCGTAATTTTTTACTCAGTGAATACCCTGTCCACTTGTCGGTCTCCACATCTTGGAGATTGTAGTTGACAATAAATTATTGCGAACCTCCGGTTTGCAATACCGCATATTGTCATCCTTTTCCAAGCACTTGTTTATATTATTCTTATTTCAAAATATTGTGAAATTGTAACATGCGAAGACCGACGTGTGTGGCACACACACACGTATGAAAAGCGCCTCCTTATTTTTGGCTCCACAAATAAGTTGTTTATGGTGCGGATCTTTTTCGACGAATCCCCTACCCCCTCTGCCCTCGTCTTCCCAACCATCACAGAGATTGTAGTTAACAAGGAGTGATCGTGAGTTTGGTTCCTAATAAAAACAATGATTGTATTTTAATTTTCTTTTGCTTCTTAATAAAAAAACGGGGGTGTAATATGACACTCTTTTGCTTCCTAATGTAAAAAACTTCTGCATAACACAAAGCAGCAGGAGCCGATGGGTTACCAGCCGAACTATTCAAGACTGGTGGCCAGATGCTGGTCAGGAGCATGCACCAGCTGATTAACACAATTTGGCTAGATGAATGCATGCCCAATGATTGGAACCTCAGCATCCTGTGTCCCGTGCACAAAAAAGGAGACAAGACGATTTGTGCCAACTATAGAGTCTCCTTCCCATCGCATATAAAGTGCTATCCAGTGTGCTGTGTGAACGATTGAAGCCAATGGTCAATGACATCATCGGACCATACCAATGCGGCTTCAGACCTGGCAAATCGACCATTGACCAGATTTTCACTCTGCGCCAAATCCTGGAAAAGACCCACGAAAAACACATCGACACATATCACCTATTTGTCGACTATAAAGCCGCATTCGACAGCCCTATCCGTTCAGAGGTGTTTAAAGCCATGTTTGCGTTCGGCATTCCTGCAAAATTAATACGGCTATGCAGGATAACTTTAAGTGGCACAAGGTCAGCCGTTAAAGTAGGAAAGGACCTATCGGAGCCCTTCAATACCGAACGAGGATTCAGACAAGGTGACAGTTTGTCGTGTGATCTTTTTAACATCCTACTGGAAAAGGTCATACGAGACGCAAAGGTGAACAGAAATGGCACTCTGTACACCAAACAACACCAGTTACTCGCCTACGCCGATGACATCGATATAATGGGTCGAACATTGCGAGCGGTAACAGCCACCTTTGAACAAATTGAAAAGGAGTCTGCTAAAGTGGGTCTGGCAGTAAACGGCGAGAAGACCAAGCTGATGGCTCAAGACGTTCAGTAGACTTGGAGCAACTGTGGAATTGAGAAATACAGCTTCGGGGTAGTGGACGAATTTTTATACCTTGGTACCGCCATAAATAAAACGAATGATATCAGTTTTGAAATTCGGAGAAGGATTGTGATGGCCAACAGATGCTACTATGGTCTAAGTAAGCAGTTTAGAAACAAGGCCACCTCTCGCCAGACCAAACTCACACTTTTGATACTACCCGTGCTATTATATGGATCAGAAGCATGGGTACTTGCGCAAGCAGATGAGGCAGCGCTTGGGGTGTTTGAGAGAAAAATTCTCCGAAAGATCTACGGGCCGATCTGCGTCGACGGTGAATATCGGCGTCGAATGAACCACGAGCTCTACAATTTATACGCAGACATCGACATAGTCAGTCGTATTGAGCTGCAGCGACTACGGTGGCTAGGCCATGTTGTGCGGATGAATGAAGATGCCCCAGCTCAAAAGGCATATAAAAATGAGCCTACGGATGGTTCCCGTAGAAGGGGAAGGCCACGAATTAGATGGAAAGACCAAGTAGAAAACAACATCTTGGAACGTGGTCTTCCAAATTGGTGGACTTGCGCACAAGACCGACGCGCTTGGAAATCTTTTTTAAGCTCGGCTTATGGAACAACCGTTCTGTAACAAGCCAGCTAAGTAAGTAAGTATAATTTTTGGGCTCTACAAATTGATTATGTTGTTCACGTGTTATTTTTTACTCAGTGAATCCTCTGTCCCCTGTTCGCTCTCCCCAAGTTAGAGATTGTAGTTGACAATAAAATGATTGGGAGCCTCCGGTTTGCAATACTGCATATTGTCATCATTTTCCAAGCACTTGTTTATATTATTCTTAGTTCAAAATATTGCGATATTGTAACATGCGAAGACCGACGTGTGTGGCACACCCAAAATTCTCATGGTTTTTATATTATTATTATTTTTTTTTTGTTATATTCGAGTATTTTAGGAAATTTGTTTTTCACATACAATGTTTAAATCGAAAAATATAGCACGCTTTTAGGCTGGATATTCTATAAGGCTTAAAACGTTTAAAAGCCTAATACGAATTTACAAAATTATTCAGTGTTACAGAAGCATTTTGAAAAGCAACATGAATAATTTTGTAGGAGTTTCTGACATGGATGAAGTAACAGCTGTCTTCGAAATTATTAAATTCGAAGTCCGGGCAGATAAGCACCTCCTAAAAAATGGGGACTCATTAATAGATACTTTCATGGATGATGATGGTGTGGAGAAAGCATTTGAAAATGCCAAAGATAGGCTTACAAATGCAAGTCAACAACATGCAGCGGATGAACTTATACCAGATGGTCAGGATCTAACAAGATTGAGCCCAAATGATCCATGGTTTGAGACCCTGAATGAAAACCATCTACGACCGGAGAAGCCAACAATAATTTCCAATGTTGTATTGCCGTCGTATCCTTCGATTGCGGACGAAGTAGATACCTTTGTCAAGGACCATTTAGTTGCATTAAAAACTTTAATTGCTGCAGATACAGACAATAAATCTAAGATTGTAAAACAATTTATAAATGAAAATTATTAATATTTATTAATAAAAAAATATAAAAGTATTAGCTTTATATGTCATTTATTTGGTTGTGATATTCCAGAGGCTTGGAAATTTTGTTTACACTCATCAATGTATGTCAAGTTAAGTATTCAATGCATATGAATAAATGCTTACACATAAGAATTTGATTCGGAAAATATCGAAATGTTGAGTTCTGTTACAGAAAGGGCTTACAGTAACCTACAAGTACTTGATTTATCAACATCACACTTCTCTATAAAATTTTTTAAATAAAAATGGCTTCATATATTTGTGAATTTTGTCACATTTCCTTCACCATTAAGTGTGAATTTTTAAGCCATTTAAAGGAGTTTTTTTCAATAACCCTTACCAGGTAAAATTTCACCAAAAAAATCAAGGATGTTTACCTGTAACACCCCAAACGTCTACTTATGCGAAACAAGAAAATCAACAATCTGATTTTAGTTCCAACACAAAGCAAAAAAGTGTGCAATTTAATAAAGAAAAAACACAACAATCGAAGAAATGTGAAAATCAAAAAGAAGTAAATATCTGCAATGACTGCAATAAAGCTGTTCATAATATGTCGGCTCATGTTCGTAGTGATGACCATAGACGTGCTGTTCGCCAATCTTTAGAAGAAAACATACAAATTGTTAAAAGTTCATTCAATAAAAACATAGTCACCTACGAATATGTGAACAACAGTAACATATTGATGCCAAACGATTTTTTGAACAATGCAAGGGAGCATTTAATTAAATTAATCGAGCTGAATTTAACAGCTAATCACCCCATTAAGTTCAATATGGAGCTTCAAGGGGAGTACATCAAACCAACAAGTGAACAAGATGGTCCTTCAACATCAAAGGGAGTCATCTCAGACTCCCAGAGCACTTTTAACCATATGTCAAAAATGACATTGATTACACAAGGAGATGATGTAAATGAAGTCTTCCTAAATCACGCTGATACCATCCTTAATAAAATGTCGGAATTTCAGGAAAGAGATTCTGGCTGGGCTTTACAAAAAATTGTGAAAATTGACATAAATATTAATAATGCAAATTTTACTCGCGGTGCACGTTACATTAGGACACCCCTTTCATTGGGAAAAAAGAATGCATGTCTAAACATTAGAAACAATGATGAATATTGTTTCAAATGGTGTGTGATGGCAGCATTAGGTGAATCAGCAATGGGCGATGCAAGGGAAACAGCTTCATACAACATTGACATAAGAAGACAAGTCTTTTACACCCAATCAGGAATGAATGTCGATTTTAGAGGATTAAGCTTCCCGATGGCTCTCAAGAAAATCAAAAATTTCGAAGCTAATAATCCTAATATTAGTATTAACGTGTTGGGTTTTGAAGAGAATGCGGTCGTGGGGCCTTACTACCTAACAAAAAAAGAAAAACGCCACCACATCAACTTGATATTACTACATGAAGGAGATATGTATCATTACATATGGATAAAAGATTTGTCACGGTAATATAGTAAAAAATTAATTTGACCATTGAACAATTAAATAATAACTTTTGTTTCTTTTTTTTTAGTCTCTTGAGTTCACAATTTACAAGAAATGAGCATGCCGTTTCCATTTGCAATGGATGTCTTCAACATTTCACCACAACAACTGCTTATACAAATCACAAGGATGAATGCGGTGGTGTAGTAACCACATTACCTGATGTTGAAGATAGCATCCTCAAATTTAAAAACCACCATAAAAAGGAACGCGTACCATTTGCCATTTATGCCGATGCTGAAAGCGTATTAGAAGACGTAACAAGTGGGAAAAATAGTACAGCAAAAACGGTGACTATGAAAAAGCATAAGCCTTGTGCTTTTAGTTATAATTTAATATGTAGCTTTGATGACAATTTAAATAAGTTCAGGTCTTATAATGGTCCCAATGCAGCTAGAGGTTTCTTAGATCTTTTAATTAGTGACTGTAAATTTTTATTCAATAACTATTTGATTAAAAATAAACCTATGATTCCTTTATCACCCTCAGAAGTAGAAGATTTTGATAAAAGTGTGATATGCCATATATGTGAGAAAGACTTAGGCAACGATAGAGTTAGGGATCACTGCCATTTAACAGG
>NW_026886331.1:0-7583 GCF_032173495.1 Musca vetustissima
TAGAATAATCGTAGAATCGTTCCGGAATCACTGACATGAAATCCGACGAAGTTATTTATGTCATCGATATATGAGCCTATTATAACTATCCAGAAACCAGTAATTTTGAAATCTATGCAAAATTTCAATTGGACCGACTTAGAGTCTTTGGTGTGAAACTGTCCAAACAATCAAATCGGAAATATTTATGGGAGCTATATATATATATCTGAAATATATATGGGAGCTATATCTCAATCTACACGAGATTTATTTCGGTACTTTGCACAATGACCGAAATCACTGACCTAGAGCTGCTTAATAAATAACTTGTAAACAGTAGGAGATGTGTTGGTGAAATTTGGTGAAAAGCAAAACCAGTAAGGAAAGTAGTAAAGTCGGACGGGGTCGACTATATGATACCCTTCACCACTGTGGGTATATTAAACGGATGCATCCTAACAGAAGGGCCATCAACATGAAATTGGAAATGAACATGAAATTGGATGACCTAAAATATGTGACCTTCATCTAAATGTGAACCGACTTAGATCAATCCATAAACATGTCATTCGTTTGGGACGAAATTATGTAAGTCGATTTAAGGGGACCCTCCCATTCTCGGGGTCAAACATTTTTTTGATTTAATTCGAATCTACACAAATTCAAGAATGTCCCTACAAAATTTCAAATGAAAATCTCAAGAACTCTTGATGATATATCCGATTTATTGTGTCAGCATCAAGTAACAACTAAAGGGCTTCTCAAACTTTAAACGCGTTTTTCTCTTTTGTGAATGGCGGGCACGATAACTCAAAAACTAATAACCCAATCGATTTCAAATTTTTACACGAATTTATTTGAGTGTATAGCTTTCGTATGAACTAGGATAAAGTCGATCGGTGAAAATCTTCCTTATTTTTTAACTTGGTTTTTGGTCAGTGATTTTCCAAAAATTTTTTTTCAAAGGTCCGCCATTTTGTAAATTTTAGAGCGAAGTCAATAATCCTAGTTCATACGAGAGCCAGACATGTACTCTTTCTAATACCGTTGGAATTTTCGGATTCCGATGTTCCAGTGAGGAGTTATCATGCCCGCCATCAAAAATTAGGACTTCTCTTTAATTACAAAAAACAACAACAAAACAATTACAAAATTTTTTTGTAAATAACTTTTCCTCTCTTTGAAATCTTCAAATATATATGTGCAAAGTTACAAACCTTAACAAGCATTGGTATTGACTTACCAGCCCATTGAAAATCTTGAAAAATTAAAATCGTGAAAGGGGGGGGGGTTCCCGTTAAAGCAATTATCAAAAATATCAAAATGCTCAATTTTGTACGTTGTGCAAAATTTCATGTCAATATTACAATACAAATACAAACATGAGGAGTTTGGTGCAACATTTACATAAAATCGGATGAAACTATATATGTAAGCTATATCCAATATGAACCGATTTAAACGGAACTTGTCACAGATTAGGTTATACTTATTTCAGCAGGTTTTGCTCCTAATGGCCATATTTTCGGTCCTACTTAAAATCGGACGAAACTATATTTGGGAGCTATATCTAAATTGGAACGCATTCCAACAGAACTTCACACGTTTCGCTATACTTTCTACAGTACGTTATGCTAAATTTTGTGTCAATCGGCCTAACTTTTGGAGTTGGTGCACCATTAATTTAAATGCGGACGAATATATATGAGAGCTACATCATTCTAGCCTCAATTCAGTACTCTACGCCACATTTCGTGGATATCGAAAGATATATAGGGACTTTGGTAAACCATTTAGCTTAAAGCGGTCAAAAATATATATGGGAGCTATATCTAAATCTGAACCAATTTTCAAGAAATTTTACACATATCATTCTAGACTCAATTCAGTACGCTATGCCAAATTTCACGCAAATCGAAAGATATATAGGGACTTTGGTATACCATTTACATTATATCGGGCGAACATATATATGGGAGCTAAATCTAAATGTGGACCGATTTTCAAGAAATTTTACACATATCATTCTAGACTCACTTCAGTACGCTATGCCAAATTTCGTGCAAACCGAAGGATATATGGGGACTTTGTTACACCATTTACACTAAATTGGACTGAATTGAGCCTAGAGTGCCGTCTGCAAAGTTTCATGAACATCGGTTCAGATTTCGATATAGCTCCCATATATAGTTTCGTCCGATTTTACGTAAATGGTGCAACAAAGTCCCTATATATCTTTCGATTTGCACGAAATTTGGCATGACGTACTGAATTGAGCCTAGAGTGATGTTTGCCAAGTAATCAAGAAATCAGTTAATATTGGATATAGCTTCTATATATATTTTCCTCCAATTTTAAGTAAATGGTGCATTAAACTCCTCATGTTTTTTCAGATTGACATGAAATTTTGCACATCGCACTATGGGTAAAAAGTATGATTTTTTTGCATAAAGTCATTTTTTTTGTTTTCATATTTTGAAATGTAACTGATTTCCTAAATGTAGACACCCATATTAGAAAAAAACATTCAATATGAATGCGGGTGGCAACCCTTTTTTTGCTGGCGAGCTTTGAAAGGCAACAGTTTGAAAGTCACATTGTTTTGGTACAACTAGCGGTAAAAATCAGCTAAGTTCGAGTGCTTGTAATTTGACAAAATTGAAAAAATTAAAATCTGTAATTATGGAAAACGTTAGTGCAGGTATGTAAAATTAAGACGAGATGCCCTTTTTGTCGTATTTGTCTGTTGTTGTAATACTGTGAAATGTTTTGTTTATGTATAACTTTATATAAAATCTATAAATTGCAGTTTTGTTCCGTGGAGTGTAACTTGTGAATGGCAAAGCATTGCAAAAAGGTGTAAATGCCAAGTTATTAACAAAAGTGTGTTAATTAATGAGTAACTAGCATTTTGTGTGCCAACTCGTGTTTTTTACTGATAAACATGTGTTTGGCCATGCATCGCTTATTGAAATTTGGAGTAGCAAAAATCGCTCAGAAGATTCACTTGTGAAATATGTGTTACAGAATATCAATAATATCAGTTTAAATGAAGACCAAATGCGTTTGATATCGAAAGAAGTTAAAGATTTTGGCAAAAGTATTTGCCAAAGTTCAACCGTAAGAGTATAATTATAGTAATGGATGAGCAGTATGTTTCCCCAAACAAAATAGGTCGCCCAAAATTAAATTATGAACATGCTGGACCTAGGCTAAAAAGGAAATTAGCCTCCTTAGTTGCTTCACAAAATGGTAGGTCATCTTGGGAGCATAAAAAATTATACAAACTAAATTTCACTTCAATAGCTTCATAAACAAAAAAGTTGGGGCAAATCGGCCAGATCGGCTATATGGCAGCTATATGAAATAGTGCCCCAAATCATATGAAAATTGGTAGGTCATCTTGGGAGCATAAAAAATGTATAAAAACCAAATTTCACTTCAATAGCTTTATAAACAAAAAAGTCGGGACAAATCGGTCAGATCGGCTATATGGCAGCTATATGAAATAGTGCCCCAAATCATATGAAAATTGGTAGGTCATCTTGGGAGCATAAAAAATGTATACAACCCAAATTTCAATTCAATAGCTTTAAAATTAGAGTTTATGCCAAAATAAACTTACAAAAAACCATAGTACATCGTACAAAATTTAGCATGGAATAGCGTAACAAACGAATGGCATGTTTATGTATTGATCTTAGTCGATCTTAGATAAGTATTACACATTTTAGTTCATCCAATTTCATGTTAATGGTCGGCCCGGTCCGACTTTACTACTTTCCTTACTGGTTTGAGATTATATATCTGCAGTCAAATTAAATAAAGAATATTTTGGTAAAACATATCCACCTTCTATGTATATAGGTTGTCCAAAGATCCTTTTTCGGATCCTTACTCAAAAAATAAACTGCAAAATATGCAAAAAAAAAACTTTTCTTCAAGAACTTTGGAGTAACCAGCAATAAATTTGGACTATGACGAGTTTTTCCTTCTGGCGAGTACACTAAGAACTCGCCAAGGGCTTTCATTAATTCCGGAAATTTCTACCTCCCAAAGTCTTTTCTAATGTTTTTAAATTAAATTGTTAAAGTCTTCTATTAAAAACAAAAGACTCAACACATACACCACACAAAGAATTTAACAATTTTATCTTTAAATAAATTGTGATCTAATTAAGTTATTTACAATCGTCATTTACATGATATCATTGTAAATATTTAACACAGTAAACAATATTTATCAAACAAAACAATTCCCTTATATAGAAATAAACATTTTCATGAATATGCATGAACTTGAAAAAAGAGACACATTACAAATCAAGAGGGCTGATGATATTCGTGACTTGGTCGTTCGTTCGTTTGGTCGATCGATCGGATGGATGCTGTCCATTCAATTAGAGCATTAAAAATGCAATACACAATAATAAATCAACAACTATTTTGTCTTGAATTCAATTAGACAGCCCCCAACGCCAAGCGGACATTGGCGGTCCCTACAAGAACACGCTAAGTGCTCTATATATTTTTTATAAAACATTTCAAATGCCGGAAACCCTTCAATAAATCACTGATGAATGTGGTATGGAATTCATGAAGCAAAAAAATAAAATAAACGTGCCACCGTTACACAACTCCGTTGGAGATGACAATTAAGTATTTGCCGATCAGAATAATTAAATGCTCTACAATGTGGTATTCTAGGCAGCAACAAAAACAAAAATCTCGCACATACCTATCAACATTTGTTACAATTTCATATTAATAGCAAACAATTAAAAACATTTAACCACACATAAAACTAGTTAGAGGTGAACATTAAAACAAATGGAATCCTAGTTAAGATAATTAAAACTCGTTAAATGTCTAAACGATCGATTCAATGCAATTGTGGGGATGGACGGATGGATGTGGGGACAAATGAAGGCATCGCCAGTGCATGTCCATACATACGACGAAATAAAACCAATCTCGACAAGTTCGTCGTCTGCCAATATAACGTAGCAGAACATTTTATGTTTCTATGGTGGTGATTACGCTAATAAAAAATCTAAATTGCCGCTTAAAAGCGAAATCTTATACAAAATACAGAAATATTAAACTTTTATTGAAACAATAAATAACTTAATGTAAGAAATGACTAGAAATCTTATCGACAGAACATATGGGTATTTCCACAATAATGGCATACAAGTTTGGAAAGAGAAAATGATTGAAATGTGTAAAGAATAATATAAAAATGCATTTCATATTTTTGAGGTTATATTCGATCACTTTTTGACAGTACTTTTAGGTACTCTATGATTAAAGATTTATCGACTTAGACATGGTCTTTCGCGTAGCCCCATAAAAAAGTATATTTGATGCAAATCGCAGAATATGCCTCCTGCAATAAAGCTATATTCGCTTGAGTTGTGTTGTTGCACCGTCTTTTTAATAGCAGGCATCATACGACCATAACACTCCGCCTCTTCCCAATTACTTGAGGATTCTCAGAACCCCAAATACGACAATTTCGTTTACTGACGTACCCGTAGTTGGACAATTATGTAAGCTATAATCTCCTCTCAAAGTACGCTTTGTGGCTGTAGCAAAATCACCATAATTTTTATACGTTATTAGATAGTTAAACGATCCATTTTCGTAAATGTCAGATTTTCAACTCTCTTATTGAGTTACATTCCTACTTAACATTATTAATATTGGCTCAAGTTTCGTTCCAGCGGTAATATAACGCTACCGCCTTTATTATGTACAAACCAGTAAGGAAAGTAGTAAAGTCGGACTGGGCCAACTATATGATACCAATCACCTCTTTGGGTATATTAAAAATGAAATTGAACGAACTTAAATATGTGATCGTTATCTATATCTTAGCACACCCCATTCTAGACTTAAATCAGTACTCTATGCCAAAATTCGTGCAAATCGAAAGATTTTCAGGGGTTTTGGTGCTTCATTTACCAAAAATTGGGCGAAACTATGTGTGGGGGGGCTATATCTAAATCTGAACCGATTTTCACGAAACTTAGCACACATCATTCTAGACTTAATTCAGTACGCTATGCAAAAATTCGTGCAAATCGAATGATTTGCAGGGACTAAAGTCCGTATATGGGAGCTATATCTAAATCTGAACCGATTTCAATAGGGTTCGTCCTTGGGCCAAATAAATGAGCTGTACCAAATTTCAGCCAAATCGGATTATGAATGCGACCTGTACTTTGTTTACAATTTAACATCAACAGACGGACGGACATGCATAAATCGACTCAGAAGGTGATTCTATGCATATTCTCAAAAGGAACCATGGGTCTATCTCGATTCCTTTTGCCTGTTACAATCATATGCACAAAGACATAATACCCTGTACCACAGTGTGGTGAAGGGTATAAAAAGGCGGACTATCGATCAGCATACTTGGTCAAATTCGAAAGCCTTACAGAAAACCATGGCAGTTTTTTAAACAAGGAACACTTCGAATCGAAAATCTTACCGACCAATAAGTCTTACTTCATTTCTACTCAAAACCATGGAAGGGACAGTCGACACCAAGATAAAGAGCAAAGGCTTAACTATAGTTTAGTAAAAACGATCAGATTTTACTGACATTTTTTCCAGAGTTAGGAATTTTTACCCTAATTATGGAAATATCTTTTCTTGGGGAACTTAGCACACATCATTCTAGACTTAATTCAGTACGCTATGCAAAATTCGTGCAAATCGAATGATTTGCAGGGACTAAAGTCCGTATATGGGAGCTATATCTAAATCTGAACCGATTTCAATAGGGTTCGTCCTTGGGCCAAATAAATGAGCTGTACCAAATTTCAGCCAAATCGGATTATGAATGCGACCTGTACTTCGTTTACCATTTAACATCAACAGACGGACGGACATGCATAAATCGACTCAGAAGGTGATTCTATGCATATTCTCAAAAGGAACCATGGGTCTATCTCGATTCCTTTTGCCTGTTACAATCATATGCACAAAGACATAATACCCTGTACCACATCAAAACCAGACTTAAGGAATTAAAATTACTGTTGGATTGAGTTAGTTTAGGAAATGCGTAATTTTGGGAACATAAAGTACTAAATTGTACTAAATAGTCATGGTCCGTTTTGAGAATATGCATAGAATCACTTTCTCCGAATATAGCTCGATATATAGTTTCGTTCGATTTAAAGTAAATGGTGCACCAAAGTCCTTATATATCTTATAAATTAAGGGTCCTTGACCCAGGATCAAGTCCTTGACCCAGGATCAAGGCTTAAGGGTCCTTGACCCAGGTTTAAGGCTTGACCCAGGTTTAAGGCTTAATCCGGATTAAGGGCCACTTAATCCGGATTAAGGGCCACTTAATCCGGATTAAGGGTCCTTGACCCAGGTTTAAGGCTTAATCCGGATTAAGGCTTAATCCAGCCTTACACCTAAGGACCCTTAATCCGGATTAAGTGTCCCTTAATCCGGATTAAGGGATTATCCGGCCCTTAATCCGGATTATGCCTTAATCCGGATTAAGGGATTATCCGGATTAAGGGTCCTTGACCCAAGTTTAAGGCTTAATCCGGATTAAGGCATAATCCGGATTAA
>NW_026886332.1:0-77249 GCF_032173495.1 Musca vetustissima
CTTTTTTTATTGTAAGCAGTGTTTTTTTTTATACTTAATTCAATAAGATATAGAATAATAATAATTATATAAGTTTGTTTAGATTTCTTCATTTTTTATATTTTAATTTAGTTTTTAAACTATGTCTTAGAGTAATTAAAAATATATAGTCTTTCGTATTCAAAATCTTAAATTATAAAATGATTAAAAAACAAGAGTATAAAACATTTTACAAATTATTTGATTTTTTTTTTTTTTTTGTTATACACATTTCAACACAATAAGGTAAGGAAGGTGTAACTAGGATCATTGGCATGCTTATAGATTCTATAATGATCCCACAGCGTAAGGTGCCACACCATAATTTGGTTAACTTTGATTTTCACGATGAAAACCCGCCCCCAATGATTGGAGTTCATTATTTTGTGTGGAAACCTCAAAAAAAGATTGAAACATTTAAACAATTTTCATTTCGTTTTCGTTTTCAACATGCCTTGCACTGTTTATTTTTCGTTTTTTTTTCTCTTTTTTTGTATTTAAATAAGGTGGGTATACTTAAAAAAACGTTTGATGAAAAACACAAAAAACGAACTTTCCATTAACCCCCCGACTACTGTCTCTTTGTTGCTTACCAAAAAAACAAATTTATAAAATAAAATAATACATTACAATATTCCCACCATTGGACAAAAAATTCGTTACTTCGTTTCACTCCCTCCCTCTCGTTTTTTGTTTTCTCTAAGAACTAAGTTTGTTTTTTTATAATTGTACAAAGTAATGTAAAAAAAATGGTAGAGATTTCTTGCATGTGTTGGTGTGTGAGTGTGTGTGGTTTGTTTTCTAATTTGTTTTTCTGTTACATTTGAAAACTGTTTTTATGTAAACAATGGCAAATGATAGAAATCAAACCCTCGATAACCCTTTGCCGCCAGCCATATATAGACCACATGATAGGCACCGGGTATAAAACATATTAGACCCGCCACAAAGAATACAACACCCTGTGATGTATTCGCTGGATCGGCCACGGCAAATGTGCCCATCACAAAAAGTCCAGTGCCAACAATGAGTAGGGTAACAGCGGCCAAGACAGTGCGCCAATTTTCTCGTACCTTTGGATGCCGCCAACAATATGTGCTAACTTCGTCTGTGGAGATGTTGCCATATTCTTGTATTAGGGAATCACTGTCACGTGATGTGGTATCTTCGGTATATTTGTTGTAGCCCCTGAAAGGAAACAATACAATAAATAAAAAATAGGTGAATTGGAAAATAAAAATTAAAAACATCAACATTATTATAAAGTGTGAAAAAGGTATTAAGGTCGGTCGGGAGGAATTTTTTATATACTCCAACCATAGGCATACTGACAGTTATTTGAAATTGAATGATTTTGAGAAGTGTTGGTAAACGGCCGCGAGAACATTAGAAACTAATGGACCCTCCACCTGGCACCAGAAATACTAAATTTAAACAACTTTAAAAATACAGAAAATCGGGGGTATATGGGGACCTATACCTAAAAGTGTACCAATATTGATCATAATAAATATATTGAAAATGTTGCACAGAATTACAAACTAAAATATCAATTAATTTAATTGAAAAGGTATCCAAAATCGTAAATATATCAGAAATTCGGGGATACCATTATATGGGAGCAATACTGAAATGTGAACCGAATTTCATGTGCCTGCAGATAAAAGACAACTGTATTCAACATTCCCTATCTCAATTCCATCGGAAGGTAGCAGACGAAGGAGTTTTATACGCTATGGGGTCGGAAATGATTATATCGATGAGGTACTCCATTTAATGGTAAAGGGTATAAAAATCTATGTTCAAAACTCTGCTAGTAATTGAAAAATGTTGTCTGAAAGTCCATAGTTATAATTCGTTGGGTCCTTAAAAATACTTTTATACCCTACACAACTATGTTGTCAGGGTATTATAGCTTTGTGCAACACCAAGAGTTTGTAACGCCGCGAAATATTGGTTCTAGACCAACTTTAAAGTATACCGATCATATCTCGACTAGCTGAGTCGATATAGACATGTGTCCGTCCGTCCGTCTGTCCATTATAATTTGTAAACACGATACAGGCCATAGTTATGGACCAATCTTCACGAAATTTTACATGTAGGATGGGTTCGGCTCAATGAAGACCCCTATTGTTTTTGGTGAAGATCGGTTAATATTTAGGGGATGAAATGGGTAAAATACTTAATTTTTGTTGTTATTTCTGGTCGCTCCAGAGACCGCAATTATCGCCCGAAAATCGCGATTTTTTACATGGAGAAGGGGATTGGGCCAAAGAATAAACATGCCTGTTTTGATAAAGATCGGTCAATATTTAGCGGGTCAAATGGACCAAGACTTTTGTTTGAAAAATGACAAAATTTGTATTCTATAGCGATAGGTTGGTAGTATATCCAAGAGTAATGATTGACCTTCAAATTGTCGTATGTACTCGGATGTGGAAGTTACATTTAAATATTGACAGGGGCTTACGTATTCATTTTTGGGTTACTACATTACCACACTGGAAGGGGGAAATGTAGCGCTTGTAGCTTTAATATGTTCCCAGAGGTTGCAGTTATGGTCAAGGACAATGCCTATAATTTTCGGTGATGATCACATAAAAAAAATGGGATGAAGTGGACCGAAAACATAATTTATTTTTTCGAGTCGATATATATGTCACAAGCCGAACATCACAACACAACCCAAGGTAAAGGTAATCTGGATAAGTAATTAGCAGGGCTGTACTGAATATTTGGAATATTCGGAAAATATGCCAGTGTAAGGAAGAGCTGCTGTTTACCTCTAATCGGTCAAAAGAGTGCAAATATCACGAAATATTGCCCAGGCTCGAAATAAACATCCACAGAAAGATGGAGTTCCGTGGTAGTTGTGTAGGGTATCGCATAGTCGGCCCCGTCCGACTATACTGCTCACTGGTTAAAAATACCCTATTGGCCATTAAAAAACCTCTTTGAATATTAAGAGACCTAAAAAAGTATGTTTTTATTTAAAGATTTTTTAATCCTCTCTTATAGGATTAAATGAAAATCCCTTGGGGTCCCCCACCCATTCTCGGTTTCAAAAAGTTTAATTTTGTATTTTGATTTAATTCGAACCTACACTAATTCAAGAATGTCCCTATAAATTTTCAAGTCAAAATCTCAACAATTTTTGGAGATATAGCCGATTTATTGCATTAGCATCCAGTGACAGCAAGAGGACTTTTAAAACTTTAAACGCGTTTTTCTCCCAACATCGTTTTTGCGAATGGCGGGCACGATAACTCAAAAATTAATAACCCATTTGAGCCAGACATGTACTCTTTCTTACACCGATGGAATTTTGGGATTTCGATGTTTCAGTGGGGATACCCGCCATCAAAAATAAGGACATTTCTTTGATCACAAAAAACAAAAACAATTTTTTTTTTGTAAATTATTTTCCCTTAATCAATACTCTTTACAAGGTCTATAGGTCATTTATGAAATATTTTGAAAAATTCATATTTAAAAGAAATCGTTTCTAGGTCAGATTCTCGAACAAATCATTTGTAAAAACACACACATATCACCTTGTTGGCACTTGAAAAATTGTGTTGTTTTATTCATTTCCAGACCAATTAAATTAAAGTAATTTCGGATTATTTAAAAAAAAAGTGAACTTTTTGGCTCTTCTGACGAGTTTTAATAATAAACTTTTCTTTAGATAAATTTGTAGGGTGTAGGTTTCCTTGTTGGTCTGTTGGTTATTAACACCAACAATTGAAAGAAAATGAAATTGAAGAACTATTCAAATACGATTTACTTTTCACTGCAGTATCTTGAGGCAGGCAGACATCCACACAATCGCTCTGTGTAAACAAACCAGGCAAAAGTGCATTGCAGACATCGCTACACTACACACAACTACACCACTTATTCAAGGTTGTTACTAAAAATATAAATCTTTCTCTCCTTCTCTGTGTGTTGTAATTTTAATTAATTTAGTAAACGTTGTGTCTGCAGTGTAAGTCATTAAGACGTTTTTATTTTTATATAAAATACAAATAAAAATGACGGCAAATGAAACTAATAATGTAAACGGCAAGGCAATACAGCACAAATTGCAACAGTAGTCTGTCTATTCGTGCATTATTTAAATAAAACGCATTTTTGTTTGTTTGTTTATAAATTCAATAAATTCCATTGTAACTAATATAGACATAAGTCGCATTCAAGACAAACACGCACACACATAGTCAATTTCATGTTTTGTTTTTATCGAATTTGTATTCGCTAATCGTAGCTATCGAATATAGTAAATGCATTAATGATCGGACATTTGTCTATCTTCTTCAATGCATATCAATTGCGAGAATAAATATTTATATTCATATGTGTGTCTGTAGACAATATCCATAAAATGTATTGTAAGTCGCCTAATTTTGTCGTTATAAACGTGGTGCACATGGGGGACTTGTAGGACCTATACATTATTTCTCCAACGATTTTTAATGATGGTCCTTAACATAAACGCCTACAGCTATTTAGGTCTTAAAAAATATGCTTTAAAAATCAACACCTATTTTTCTGCTGCCCTTAAAAGAAATATTTTTTTAAATTCTTGCATATACTTCTTTTGGTCCGACCACAAAAGAAAACATTTTTTAATGCTTTTTTCTGCTGAAACTACAAAAACTAATCTTAGAAAAACCCACGCTTATAGACCTACGTTGGCCCTTAAAAATATTATTTAAAAAAATACGCGGTCATAGCTCTGTTAGTCTTTGAACGATATTCTCTAAAAATCAGGTCCATTTAGATAAATTCGAATTTAATTAGCAAAGACGCGAACCGATATTTTAACATAGTGTTAACATAGGGTTAACAGTGTCGTTAACAGACCTCTGTTATCGTTAAAATTACTAAAAAATAATGATTTGTTCATGAAATTATTAATTTCATATATTAATTAAACTAAATAAAGATATTATGATGGATAATTTCACCTATTAAAGTTTCAAAAATATTATAAGGTAGTTTTGGCGAAAAATAATTAGTGCCAATAACGCAACTGGATGAACAAGTCCAATGTCCATTAAGTCTCCCGGGATAATTCTGCCGGGTCAATATTGGTATCTATGGAAAGCTTATGAAGTGTACTACACATTAGCATTGCAAAAAGGATACCAAGTTCGGGCCGATTTCGCCGTATTTGGCAATTTCTGAAAAAATCCTTTGAAAAGGATATTTCCAGTGGAGAATATGATTTCCAGGACAATTCTGCCGGGTCAATATTGGTATCTATGGAAAGCTTATGAAGTGTACTACACATTAGCATTGCAAAAAGGATACCAAGTTCGGGCCGATTCCGCCGTATTTGGCAATTTCTGAAAAAATCCTTTGAAAAGGATATTTCCAGTGGAGAATATGATTTCCAGGACAATTCTGCCGGGTCAATATTGGTATCTATGGAAAGCTTATGAAGTGTACTACTCATTGGCATTGCAAAAAGGATACCAAGTTCGGGCCGATTCCGCCGTATTTGGCAATTTCTGAAAAAATCCTTTAAAAAGGATATTTCCAGTGGAGAATATGATTTCCAGGACAATTCTGCCGGGTCAGTATTGGTATCTATGGAAAGCTTATGAAGTGTACTACTCATTGGCATTGCAAAAAGGATACCAAGTTCGGGCCGATTCCGCCGTATTTGGCAATTTCTGAAAAAATCCTTTGAAAAGGATATTTCCAGTGGAGAATATGATTTCCAGGACAATTCTGCTGGGTTAATATTGGTATCTATGGAAAGCTTATAAAGTGTACTACTAATTGGCATTGCAAAAAGGATACCAAGTTCGGGCCGATTCCGCCGTATTTTGCAATTTCTGAAAAAATCCTTTGAAAAGGATATTTCCAGTGGAGAATATGATTTCCAGGACAATTCTGCCGGGTCAATATTGGTATCTATGGAAAGCTTATGAAGTGTACTACACATTAGCATTGCAAAAAGGATACGAAGTTCGGGCCGATTCCGCCGTATTTGGCAATTTCTGAAAAAATCCTTTGAAAAGGATATTTCCAGTGGAGAATATGATTTCCAGGACAATTCTGCCGGGTCAATATTGGTATCTATGGAAAGCTTATGAAGTGTACTACTCATTGGCATTGCAAAAAGGATACCAAGTTCGGGCCGATTCCGCCGTATTTGGCAATTTCTGAAGAAATCCTTTAAAAATGATATTTCCAGTGGAGAATATGATTTCCAGGACAATTCTGCCGGGTCAATATTGGTATCTATGGAAAGCTTATGAAGTGTACTACACATTAGCATTGCAAAAAGGATACGAAGTTCGGGCCGATTCCGCCGTATTTGGCAATTTCTGAAAAAATCCTTTGAAAAGGATATTTCCAGTGGAGAATATGATTTCCAGGACAATTCTGCCGGGTCAATATTGGTATCTATGGAAAGCTTATGAAGTGTACTACACATTAGCATTGCAAAAAGGATACCAAGTTCTGGCCGATTCCGCCGTATTTGGCAATTTCTGAAAAAATCCTTTGAAAAGGATATTTCCAGTGGAGAATATGATTTCCAGGACAATTCTGCCGGGTTAATATTGGTATCTATGGAAAGCTTATAAAGAGTACTACTAATTGGCATTGCAAAAAGGATACCAAGTTCGGGCCGATTCCGCCGTATTTGGCAATTTCTGAAAAAAATCCTTTGAAAAGGATATTTCCAGTGGAGAATATGATTTCCAGGACAATTCTGCCGGGTCAATATTGGTATCTATGGAAAGCTTATGAAGTGTACTACACATTAGCATTGCAAAAAGGATACCAAGTTCGGGCCGATTCCGCCGTATTTGGCAATTTCTGAAAAAATCCTTTGAAAAGGATATTTCCAGTGGAGAATATGATTTCCAGGACAATTCTGCCGGGTCAATATTTTTTCAGAAATTGCCAAATACGGCGGAATCGGCCCGAATTTGGTATCCTTTTTGCAATGCTAATGTGTAGTACACTTCATAAGCTTTCCATAGATACCAATATTAACCCGGCAGAATTGTCCTGGAAATCATATTCTCCACTGGAAATATCCTTTTCAAAGGATTTTTTCAGAAATTGCCAAATACGGCGGAATCGGCCAGAACTTGGTATCCTTTTTGCAATGCTAATGTGTAGTACACTTCATAAGCTTTCCATAGATACCAATATTGACCCGGCAGAATTGTCCTGGAAATCATATTCTCCACTGGAAATATCCTTTTCAAAGCATTTTTTCAGAAATTGCCAAATACGGCGGAATCGGCCAGAACTTGGTATCCTTTTTGCAATGCTAATGTGTAGTACACTTCATAAGCTTTCCATAGATACCAATATTGACCCGGCAGAATTGTCCTGGAAATCATATTCTCCACTGGAAATATCCTTTTTAAAGGATTTCTTCAGAAATTGCCAAATACGGCGGAATCGGCCCGAACTTGGTATCCTTTTTGCAATGCCAATGAGTAGTACACTTCATAAGCTTTCCATAGATACCAATATTGACCCGGCAGAATTGTCCTGGAAATCATATTCTCCACTGGAAATATCCTTTTCAAAGGATTTTTTCAGAAATTGCCAAATACGGCGAAATCGGCCCGAACTTGGTATCCTTTTTGCAATGCCAATGAGTAGTACACTTCATAAGCTTTCCATAGATACCAATATTGACCCGGCAGAATTGTCCTGGAAATCATATTCTCCACTGGAAATATCCTTTTCAAAGGATTTTTTCAGAAATTGCCAAATACGGCGGAATCGGCCCGAACTTGGTATCCTTTTTGCAATGCCAATGAATAGTACACTTCATAAGCTTTCCATAGATACCAATATTGACCCGGCAGAATTGTCCTGGAAATCATATTCTCCACTGGAAATATCCTTTTCAAAGGATTTTTTCAGAAATTGCCAAATACGGCGGAATCCGCCCGAACTTGGTATCCTTTTTGCAATGCTAATGAGTAGTACACTTCGAAAGCTTTCTATAGATACCAATATTGACCCGGCAGAATTATCCCGGGAGACTTAATGGACATTGGACTTGTTCATCCAGTTGCGTTATTGGCACTAATTATTTTTCGCCAAAACTACCTTATAATATTTTTGAAACTTTAATAGATGAAATTATCCATCATAATATTTTAATTTAGTTTAATTAATATATGAAATTAATAATTTCATGAACAAATCATTATTTTTTAGTAATTTTAACGATAACAGAGGTCTGTTAACGACACTGTTAACCCTATGTTAACACTATGTTAAAATATCGGTTCGTGTCTTTGCTAATTAAATTCGAATTTATCTAAATGGACCTCTAAAAATCTACTCTTATAGAGCTCTTGTGGCCTTTTATAAATATTGTTTAAAAAATCAAGCTTATAAAAAAGATTGTTTAAAATCCTCGCACGTAGTAAGGGTTGTCCTTGAAAAATATTATTATAGAGCCCACAATACTATGGAGGGTATATTAATTTTGTGATTCCGTTTATAACTCATCCACATATTCATTTCCCACCCTATAAATTATATATATCCTTGATCAGGGTAAAATTCTAAGACGATCTAGCCATTTCCGTCTGTCCGTCTGTTGTAATCACGCCATCTTCTGAAGGAATTGAGATATGGTGCTGACATTTTGTAGCTCCAGGCAGGTCAAGTTCGAAGATGGGCTTTATCGGTCCACGTTTAGGCATAGCTCCCACATAAAGGTACCCTCTAATTTTCAGTACTTTGAGGGTTTTGAGTGTATTTTTCTACGAATTCGCTGAAATTTGGTACTGGTACATTGGATTTTTATTGGTTACCAAATTTCTCCATCAAAAATTTTAATATAGTTCCGCTTTTTCTGGTAGCCCCCATATAACGGTACCCTCTAATTTTCAGTATTTTGGAGGGTTTTGAGCTCGTTTTTCAACCGAATTGGCTGTAATTTAGTATTTTGAGTTCTTAATAGGTACCAAATCTTTCCACAAAAAATTATTACTATAGGTTAATTTTTGCGGATAGCCCCCATATAAGGGTAACCCCAATTTTCGGTATTTCAAATTCGTTTTTCAACCGAATTCGCTGCTATTTGGTATTTTGTAGTCGTATATGAAAACAAATCTCCCTATCAACAATTATTAATTTTCGCACCCTCTTTGGGGTAGTCCCCATATAACCACCTTTTTATATTAAAATAACCCGCATTTTTTTGTGACCATAGAACGATTTTATGTGCACATATTTAATGCAATTGTCCGAAATAAATTTGAACCAAATTTGACGTCGCTACACCCTTGCATTCGGAAGATACAGTACATTCTTTCTGCAAAATAAAAGTTCAATAACACGAAAACCAAATGCAAAATAGACGGAAAAATAATGTTAAATTATTCTCTATATTCTATTTTACAAGAATCCGAAATAATTCTGATGGCAGAATTCATACAATTCGAAGCGAATTAAATAATTTGGACTATATATACAAATTAGTACTGTACCCATTTTTGCCCTCTTCTCTATATTGAAAAGATCATAACTTTACCAAAAATTTGAATTTTTTTAGATTTTTCTTTTGATATGTGCCATAATTAGGTCTTGACATATGTATTCCAAAATATATATATATATATATATTTAATAGTTGTATATCCAATATCGGTTTAATACATTTTGCTGGCTGTGGGCAACTTTGAGCCATAAAGGGTTAAAATACCAAAGCGGACCTTGAAAATATCTATTAAATATCCAATGTGATTGTCTTGTAAATATATTCGTTAAACATAACATGATTTACTTCTATGATGGCCCTTGATCTTTGGAGGACATTCTTGAAATAAATCACGCTTTGAAAAAATATCCTTTTTGTTGGTCTTTGGAAGCTATGTCTATAGCTCCGTTTTTCCTTGAAAAAATATTCTTTACAGATCCATACTTTTAGCCCTTTATATTCTGTTGTAGTTTAAAAAATATTCGTTACAAAATCCACACTTATAGTTGGGACAGTCCTTGAAAAAATAGTCTTTAAATATATTATTAATAATCCGCGCATATAGCTGAAGTACTCTATCATTTTTATACCCTTCACCACACTGTGGTAAAAGGTATTATGTCCTTGTGCATATGTTTGTAACAAGCGAAAGGAAACGAGATATACACATGGTTCCTTTTGCATAGAATCACTTTCTGTCTGCCTGCCCATGTTAAATTGTAAACTAAGTACAGGTCGCATTTGTGAACCGATTTGGATGCAATGTGGCACTGCTACTTTTTGGGCCCAAGGTCGAACCCTATTGAAATTTAAGAAAATCGGTTCATATTAAGACATAGCTACCGTATATAGTTTCGTCCGATTTAAGATAAATGGGCACCAAAGTCCCTGTATATTTTCCGATTTGCATGAAATCCGGCATAGAGTTCTGATGTGTGATAAGTTTCGTGAAAATCGGTTCAGATTTTGATATAGCTCCCATATAAAGGTTTGTCCGATTTTATGTAAATAGTGCACCAAAGTCCCTTTATATCTTAAGATTAGTGTACTGAATTGAGGCTAGAATGATGTGTGTCAAGTTTCGAGGAAATCGGGCCAGATTTAGATATAGCTCCCATATATATTTTCGTCCGATTTAATGTAGATTGTGCACTAAATACAACCGGCACAAACTTTTGTACAATGTACTGAAGATACTATAATTGAATGTTTTGTACGTTGAAGTATTTCTAACAACCTATATATATATTTGTTAGTTCATGATAAGTGTATTTACAGAAATTTTGTGTTTTTTTTTTGTATTTGTATTTTTACTTGATGTTGTTGTTGTTCTGCATGTTCATGGGGATTTTTGTGCCTTTGAGATGAAAATCTATCCCTACCATAGCTCGTGTGTTAAGTTTCGAGAAAATCGGGTTAGATTTAGATTTAAGTTCGTTCAATTTCATATCAATGTTCCTTTGAAAAGGCGACGTCTGTTAGGGTACATATGTAGAATATTCCCAAAGTGGTGAAGGTTCATATAGTCGGCCCAGTCCGACTTTACTACTTTCCTTACTGGTTTTGAAATGTATATATATTTTTATCAGTCCGACTTAATACTTTCCATACTGGTTTTGAAATGTATATATTTTTATTATAGGGATAATAACCCTATAAACAATTATTATTTTTAAATCTCTGATAGGTCTTCAGAAAATTTTGAAAAATAAATCATTTTTCTAAAATTGTAATTAGTTGGACTTTATTTAGTGTATAGTATACAAATTATTTGATTGCAAACTTTTTTGTTACAGCTGATCGCCTATGGAATTTGCCATCTTCGGCAATGTTCATTTAAGCGAATCCTAATTGCGTCAATCATGAAGACGAATATACAATATATGCATATACACTGGTGACCAAAACTATAGCAACTAAAAACAAATGATGTGGGAGATACACTTAAATATTTACAGGTGCTTACCTACTGAGATATTATTTAGTAACCCATTACCATACTAGAGGGCGGAAATATGACGCTGGTCGCTTTGACATATTCCATGAGATTCCAGTTGTGGTCAAGGACAACGCCTGTAATTTTCGGTGATGATCAGATAATAATTTTGGGATGAAGTGGACTGAAAACTTAATTTTTTTTGAGTCGATCTATAGGCCACAATTTTAAGTAATTAGAAAGGTTGTACTGAATATTAGTAATATTCGAAATATATGTCAGTGTAAGAAAGAGGTGCTGTTGACTTCAAATCGGACAAGAGGATGCAAATATCACGAAATATTGCCTAGGCTCGGAATAAACATCCGCACAAAGTTAGAGTTCCGTGGTAGTTGTGTAAGGTATCGTATGGTCGGCCCCGTTTTAATTTTGGCCACCAGTGTACATCATATATAGATTGAGTTGAATAATTTTGTGTGCGAAGAAAAAATTTCAATATTTTTTTTTTATTTGATCAAATAATTTGCAAATATTTATTGCCGTTTTATTGATGGTGGGGAATAACAACTCAACGCTATTAAGTTGGATTTTTTTCTGTATGCATGCAATAACATACAATTCGAATGTAAGGAACACTTTTTATCGTCGCATTATTTGTTGCGTGCCCCAACTGGTGGTAATGACTGACTCAACAACACTTACAAATTTATATGTAGGTTTTTAGAGATTAAAGTGTTTGTTTTTCATATTTCAAAATTGTTTGTTAATTTTGGTTTTATTCAATGGTGACAATTTGATAATTATTATTTGATATCGTTAACAATATTTACGAAATAGTTTTGTAGGATAAAAGTTAAACACGAACGACGAGCCCCATATGCCAGCCAATAAAACGATTTCTTTTATACATCAAATTCAGAAAATTCGAAATAAATTAAATAAGATGCAAAACTACGTTTTCATTGCATGTATTCATTCAACATTATTTAATAACATTTCGAATTATCCAAAAATAATATGTCATTAAAAATTTGTTCCTACACATGCCGGCAACAACACACATTCTCACATTTTGTTTATGACGCTGATATTTTATGGCTCAATGATTTTGTTTATATGACAAATAATCTACTACAAATCGATACAAATAAATCATAATTTGGATTTTACGACATATAAACAATTTTTCTTGATTCTGTACAACGCGGCCCACACTTGCCACATTTAATCGATTTTTCTGTGCTTGGATGCATTATGAGGAAAAAGATTGTTTGCCTGCTTTTTGGAGGTCATTCATTATTTGATGACAGATTTTATTATTGCGAAATTAAAAGCAAATGCATACGCGTGGGAAAATCTGAGGAAAGGATTAAAAGCAGTAGACAATAGACATATTTTGACAGATTTCGGATTTTTAGATAATATGTTTTTCATCGGTCGTGAATTTTTAGAATTTGTTCATATTTTAAGAGAGCCCTAAGTGTGCATTTTTAAGGAACATTTTTGAATGACAAACAGATCTATAAGCCTGGATTTAATAAAAAATTTGTTTGTGGTTATTTTTTGAGAATAATGTTTCATGCAACACTTGGTTACGAAAAACCACCATCAAGAAACCCGTGGTACAATCAGGAGTGTCGTAATGCTACTGAGGCGAAAACCGCAGCGTATAGGGCAACACTGCAGACAGTAGTAACACGTAATGCGATGGAAAATTATCAAGAGAGGAGAAACGTATTTTCAGAAAAAGAAGAACGGACAAGAAAAACGTGAGCGTGAGAAAATCGAGATGTGCAGGAGTCAGAATGAGGTCCGGAAATTTTACCAACGAGTAAAACACCAAACCGAGTGCTTTGTGCAGGCACATACTTCTGTAGAGATGAAGATGGAAAACTGGCGACAGATACAGAAAGCGTGCTGGGGATCTGGAAGGAGCATTTTGAAAAGCTTTTGGTATCAAATAGCTGCAGTGAAGAAGATGCCCCAGAACCAATAATAGATGACAGTATAGCCAAGATGAGGTCAGAGTAGCAATTAATCGGCTAACGAACAATAAAGCAGCAGGTGCCGATGGCTTTCCAGTCTAACTATTCAAGGTCAGATGCTGGTCAGGAGTATGCACCAGCTGATTTTTACAAGTTGGGTAGAGAAATGCATGCCCAGTGATTCGAACCTCAGCATCCTATGTCCCGTGAACAAAAAGGACGACAAGACGATATGTGCAAGATATAGAGGAATAAGTCTCCTTCCCATCGCATATAAAGTGGTATCCAGCGTGTTGTGTGAACGACTGAAGGTAATGGTCAATGACATTATTGGACCATACCAATGCGGCTTCAGGATTGGCAAATCCACCATTGACCAGATTTTCACTCTGCGCCAAATCCTGAAAAAGACCCACGAAAAACACATCGACACATATCACCAATTCGTTGACTATAAAGCCGCATTCGACAGTCCTATCCGTTCAAAGGTGTTTAAAGCCATGTCTGCTTTCGGCATTCCTGATACGGCTATGCAGGTTAACTTTAACTGGCACAAGATCAGCTCTTAAAGTCGGAAAGGACCTCTCGGAGCCATTTAATGCCGAACGTGGATTCAGACAAGGTGACAGTTTGTCGTGGGACCTTTTTAACATCCAACTGGAAAAGGTCATACGAGAGGCAAAAGTGAACAGAAATATACACCAAACAACACATGTTAGTCGCCTACGCCGATGACATCGATATAATGGGTTGAACATTGCGAGCGGTAACAGATACGTTTGAACAAATTGAAAAGGAGTCTGCCAAAGTGGGTCTGGTAGTAAACGCGAGACGTCCAGTAGACTCGGACCAACTGTGGAACTTGAGAACTACAGCTTCGAGGTAATCAAAGAGTTTATATACCTTGGTACCGTCATAAACAAAACAAATGACAAATGATGGCCAACCGATGCTTCTATGGTCTAGGAAAGCAGTTTAGAAACAAGGCTACCTCCCGCCAGACCAAACTCACACTTTACAAGACGCTGATACTACCCGTGCTGTTATATGGATCTGAAGCATGGGTACTTGCTCAAGCAGATGAGGCAGCTCTTGGGGTGTTTGAAAGAAAAATTTTCCGAAAGATCTAGATCTGAATATCTGCCTCGAGTGAACCACGAGATTTACAATTAATACGCGGACATCGACCTAGTCAGTCGTATTGAGCTGCAGCGACTACGGTGGCTATGCCATGTTGTGCGAATGAATGAGAATGCCCCAGCTCAAAAGGCATATAAAAGCAAGCCTACTGATGGTTCCTGTAGAAGGAGAAGGCCACGAATTAGATAGAAAGACCAAGTAGAAAACAACATCTTGGAACGTGGTCTTCATAATTTGGTGGATTTGCGCACAAGACCGACGCGCTTGGAAATCTTTTTTAAGCTCGGATTATGGAACAACCGTTCTGTAACAAGCCAGTTAAGTAAGTAAAGAGATGAACGTGATTTTTAAATTACAACGTCGTCGTTTATTTTTTCAATACCAAAAGAACCTGAAGCAGATTTTAAATATTTTTAATATAAATATGTTATCATACCTTTGTGTCCTTTTTATGCTCTTTGTATGTGTCACATCTATTATGCATTTTTCTAATCTTTACTCAATACTTGCCAGAGTGTTGCTCTCTCTCTAATACAAAAATTTAAAATACATGCATAGAACAAGGTGACCTATTTTTTGCGGACATATTCTTTTGTAGCTGAATGTTTGTTGAACTGAGATTTAAATGCAGAACGAAACCTTTTCGTTTGAAGACGAATTATTTCTTTTGAAATCACATAATGTTTACATATGTATATTTAATTTTTTATGAAGTGTTATGGGTTTGTGAAAGGTTTGGAATTAAATTCGTTGGTAAATGTTTTTGGATAATTTTTGAAGTTGTAAGTATTTTATTAAAAAAAAACCTTTCTAAAGTATATTTTAGGGGGACCAACATACGGTGGACCATAACACGAATAAGCGTGGCTTTTAAAGAATATTTTCCGAAAGACCACCAGTAAGACAAATATTTTCAAGAGGACGAACAAGTGTCGATTTTTTAATGATTCAGGAGGACCAACAGATAAATAAGCATAGAGTTTTTAAGATTCGTTTTATTACACATGGATTTGTGAAGAATCAATTAAAAACATTTTATTCTGTATAATTATACCCTACAAAAAATGTTGTAAGGGTATTATAGCTTTGTGCAGCCCCAAAAGTTTGTAACGCCGCGAAATATTGGTCCTAGACCCACCTTCAAGTATACCGATCGTCATATCTCGACTAGCTGAGCCGATCTAGGCATGTGTGTCCGTCCGTCCGTCCATTATAATTTGTAAACACGATACAGGCCACAGTTATGGACCAATCTTCACGAAATTTTGCATGTAGGAAGGGTTGTGGCCAATGAAGACCCCTATTGTTTTTGGTAAAGATAGGTTAATATTCAGGGGATGAAATGGACCATATACTTGATTTTTGTACGTTTTTCTGGTCGCTCCAGAGGTCGCAATTATGAACCGAACATTACAAAACTTTACATGGAGAACGTGATCGGGCTAAAAAAATGCATGCCTGCTTTGATAAAGATCGGTCAATATTTAGCGGGTCAAATGGACCTTGACTTTTGTGTGAAAAATTACAAAATTTGTATTCTATGGCGTATATATGCCCCTGAAGGACATAGACCCGATAAGTTGTTAGTATATCCAAGATACCAAATATATTGATGTATCTATTCGGATGTGGGAGTTACACTTAAATATTTGCAGGCGTATACGTATTCAGATATTATTTAGTAACCCACTACCACATTAGAGGGCGAAAATATAGCACTGATCGCTTTGAAATTTTCCATGAAGTTCCAACTATGGTCAAGGACAACGCCTATAATTTTCGGAGATGATCAGAATAAAATTTTGGGATGAAGTGGATCGAAAACTTTATTTCTTTGTGTGTTTTCTAAACGAATATAAGCCGAACATCACAACTCAACCCACCGTGAAGGGAACCTGGGCAAGTAATTTGAGGGGCTGTACTGAATATTTGTAATATTCGGAACATGTAGGGAAGATGTGCTGTTGACCTCTAATCGGGCAAGTCAGAGCAAATATCACGAAATATTGCCCAGGCTCGGAATAAACATCCGAGTTCCGTGGTAGTTGAGTTCAGATCTAACTATGGACCACACAAATCACAAGAAAAAATTTAAAAAATTCAAATTTTTGGTAAAGTTATGAGCTTTTTAATATAGAGAAAAGGGCAAAAATGTGTACAGTACTAATTTGTGTATACAGTCCAAATTATTTAAATCGCTTCGTATTCGAAATGTACGAATTCTGTCATCAGATTTTTTTTTTTGATTCTTGTAAAACAGAATATAGAGAATAATTTTAAATGATTTTTTCTTCGATTTTGCATTTGGGTTTCTTGATATTGAGAACAAAAGGGGTAATTTTTCAAGAATATATTCAGGAGGACGTACAGACGGATAGGTGTGGATTTTAAAAGCATATTTTCAGGATAACCAAACGACGAATAGATGTAGAAGGATTACTGACAATGTTTGTGCCTCGTTTTTTGAATGAAATTCTCATCTTCATATACCCATAATTGTTAACTAGGATAACTATTATACAACGTGTTTGTTAAAAACTAAATATTATAGAGACTATTAAATTGAAACTATTGCGTTTTAAAATATGACTTAGTTTTTACGTTTTAATGCGGAAATTAGCATTCGTCAAGAACAAAATGTGTAATAATTATAGATATTTGTTCAAAGTCAAGCTACATGTGAAATTAATATGAGTTAGTTTTCTCTCTCATAGCTAAACGTAACAATATAGTATTTGACCTAACTTGCTATAAATAAAATTAAATATTATTTACTTTGAATAACCACATCGAAATCTAGATATTAAAAAAAATGATTCCATTCAAAACATTGGAAGATATAAAAATAACCTCTGTAAAATTAATTCCGGCATAACGTGTTATAGCCACTATATAGCCACAAACGAGTATGTAGCCTGACAATAGCCAATAATGATTACATCTCTATTAACCCCAGTTTCGTTCTCTGTCTCGAACTCTACTACCCGTTTCTCGTTGCCACTAATCCAAAAGGAATCGTTTGGCAGGTGAATAACGTGTTTGTCTCACTTTAGATTTATAATCACATTTACTGACGTTATGCTACGACCACCACGACGCTAGCTTGTACAAGTAATTAAGTTACGCCCCAAGTGAATCAGTGTATGTCAGACGATTGTTGGGAGGACAGGAGTTCAAAAGTCATCCAACAAATATTGAAGTGTTTGTGGCGTTTTGAGCTGTCATTGCTGTCTCACTCTCCAACATCAATTGATTCGTTGCTACTGTTGCGTGTGTTTCTCATTATCATCATCATTATTATGTTATATAATTGAAAACCTCTTCGTCTACTAATGACACAAAAATCTCTGTATGCATAAAGATAACGAATACAGCCGCATAACACTTTTATTCAACATTTTGCAAATTCACATTCAAAATTGAATTTCGTTTTGGTGTACTTTGAACCGTAGATAGTGATGATGATGACGACGACGTAACACATTGCCGGTGTCGGTCATCAACACATTCATCTTACACCTCGCATCCAATAGACGACGGGGCAGACTATTTAACATTGTGAATATAGACAACGTCGCCCAGAGTGGTATTATGAAATGTGTTATAGATACTTGTGACTTTTTTTTTAGAAATGTACTCACTATACACCTGTACACATGTTGCCGTTAATTAGCAAAATGTTACAAGTCATATAATTGTATAACGATAAAATTCAAACTTTTTACAAAAAAACTATATGATGTTAAATATTTATTTTTAGAGGTAATTTATAATTAGTATTTGTTTGATATTCGACCTTTCAAATTATAATAAAAATAGTTAAAAAAAAATAAAATTTTAAATTGAAATAAATAATTAAAAATCCACAGAAAAAGCACCAAAAATTCCAGATTATGGCCCTTCAATAAATATTCTTTAAAATCAATTACGTTTGAAAAACTATTTTATGAAATTAAGATTGATATTTTTTTTTAATCTACACCATCTACAAAAAAAATATTTTTTTAAAAATAAACACCTTTGGATGTTAAGAAAATGATTTGTAAACACCCACGCCTTCAATGTGTAAAAACCCTAACGAAATTTAAATTTTTTTCCAACAAATCTATGCCTATAGACCATCAAACAAATATTTTTAAAAAAACTACGACTTGAAAAATATTTTTAACAATCTGCGACTTTGAGTCTTAAAAAAGATAGAAATAATAGACCTTGAAATAATAAAAACACTTTAAAAAATCTTCGCCAATTAACCTTAAAAAACCCCCTTTTAAAAATCTTCCACAATAGACCTTGAAAAACCCCCTTTTAAACAAATTTCGAGTATAGACCCTAAAAAACACTTAAAAAAATCTTTGACTATAGATCTTGAAAAATATATTTTTAAAAATCCGCGTGCATGACTTAAAGAAGATTGAAATAATAGACCTTGAAAAAAATAAAAACACTTTAAAAAATCTTCGACTATAGACCTTGAAAAAAAACGCTTTTAAAAATCTTCGAGTATAGGCCCGGAAACCCCCCTTTGAAAGAATCTTCGAGTATTCTTTATTTACTTACTTACGTGGCCTTCCCCTTCGACGGGAACCATCAGTAGGCTCGCTTTTATATGCCTTTTGAGCTGGGACATAAAACAAATATTTTTAAAAAATCTAAACCTATAGACCTTAAAAAAATATTTTTAACATAACTACGACTTGAAAAATATTTTTAACAATCTGCGACTTTGAGTCTTAAAAAAGATAGAAATAATAGACCTTGAAATAATAAAAACACTTTAAAAAATCTTCGGAATTTAACCTTTTAAAAAATCTTCAACAATAGACCTTAAAAAAACCCCTTTTAAAAAATCGTCGAGTATAGACCCTGAAAACCCTCCTTTTAAAAAATCTTCCAGTATAGACCCTAAAAAACACTTAAAAAATCTTTGACTATAGACCTTGAAAATATATTTTTAAAAATCCGCGTGCATGACTTAAAGAAGATTGAAATAATAGACCTTGAAAAAAATAAAAACACTTTAAAAAATCTTCGACTATAGACCTTGAAAAAAAAACGCTTTTAAAAATCTTCGAGTATAGGCCCGGAAACCCCCCTTTGAAAGAATCTTCGAGTATTCTTTATTTACTTACTTACGTGGCCTTCCCCTTTGACGGGAACCATCAGTAGGCTCGCTTTTATATGCCTTTTGATCTGGGGCATTTTCATTCATCCACACAACATGGCCTAGCCACCGTAGTCGCTGCAGCTCAATACGACTAACTATGTCGATGTCCGCGTATAAATTGTAAAGCTCGTGGTTCATTCGGCGCCGATATTCACCGTCGACGCAGATCGGCCCGTAGATCTTTCGGAGAATTTTTCTTTCAAACACCCCAAGAGCTGCCTCATCTGCTTGCGCAAGTACCCATGCTTCTGATCCATATAATAGCAAGGGTAGTATCCGCGTCTTATAAAGTGTGAGTTTGGTATGGCGGGAGGTGGCCTTGTTTCTAAACTGCTTACTTAGACCATAGTAGCATCTGTTGGCTATCACAATCCTTCTCCGAATGGCATTCGTTTTATTTATGGCGGTACCAAGCAGGGACGTACGCAGAGGGGGTCCAGGGGGCCCGGACCCCCCCGAAATGATTTGTTTTCACAGTAAATTTATTTGCAACAGCGATTTTCTTCATGTTGTACTACCGACCCTCCCGAAATGAAAACCTGTATACGTTGCTGGTACCAAGGTATATCAAATCTATAACTTCGAGGTAGTTCTCAAGTTCCACAGTTGGACGTGTTGATACCATCAGCTTGGACTTCCCGCCGTTTACTGTCAGGCCCACATTGGCAAACTCCTTCTCAATTTGTTCAAAGGTGGCTGTTACCGCTCGCAATGTTCGACTCGATGTCATCGACGTAGGCGAATAACATGTGTGGTTTGGTGTACAGAGTGCCATTTCTGTTCACCTTTGCGTCTCGTATGATCTTTTCCAGCAGGATGTTAAAAAGATTGCACGACAAACTGTCACCTTGTCTGAATCTTTGTTGGGTATTGAAGGACTCAGATAGGTCGTTTCCGATTTTTGCAGGAATGCCGAACGTAGACATGGCTTTAAACACCTCTGAACGGATAGGGCTGTCGAATGCGGTTTTATAGTCGACGAATAGGTGGTATGTGTCGATGTGTTTTTCGTGGGTCTTTTCTAGGATTTGGCGCAGAGTGAAAATATGGTTAATGGTGGGTTTGTCAGGCCTGAAGCCGCATTGGTATGGTCAAATAATGTCATTGACGAATCGTTCACACAGCACACTGGATAGCACTTCATATACGATGAGCAGAGGGCTAATTCCTCTATAGTTGGCACATATCGTCTTGTTTTCTTATTTGTGTACGGGACACAGGATGCTGAGGTTTCAATCATTGGGCATGCATTCCTCTAGCCAAATTGTACTAATCAGCTGGTGCATGCTACTGACCAGCATCTGACCACCAGCCTTGAATAGTTCGGCTGGTAACCCATCGGCTCATGCTACTGGTGCATGCTCCTGACCACCAGACTTGAATAGTTCGCCTGGTAAGCCATCGGCTCCTTTTGCTTTATTGTTCATGAGCCGATTAATTTCTTTTATGACCTCATCTTGGCTAGGTGTATAGACCCGGAAAAACCCCCTTTTAAATAATCTTTTCAAAAATTTTCGAGTATAGACCCTAAAAAATGTTTAATTATAGACCATGAAAAAAATATATGTTTTTTTAAATCTATCCTTTAGACAATGAAGAATTTTTTTTTTGTTATTTGAATTTTGCCTTGTAAGGGCAGTGATCATTTGAAAGTAATTTTTTAAGTGATTATTTATACTCTTTCGAGTCGAGCTTAATGATCTAAGTTTTGCAATGAAAAGGAAAGCCAGGAGAAGAACCTACGTACCCCCACCATTATGCGACGCGTTTCGCCGTTGGTTAAGCGGCTCATCAGGAATATTGGGCTATGTGGTTTTACAAAGGTCGTATGTTGATAACTTGTATTTATTCCGCCCTGATGCGAAACTTGCATATGCGAATTAAATTCAAATTTGTCAAAGTTCGACATTTGTCTTCATTCTACGAACAGTCCTTTTCAAAGCAGGTTTTTGTTGTAGCGATGGATAATTAATCCATACACCTACAATTGCTTCCATGGCATACAACCGTGTGCAACCGTTTTGGAAGTGTGTTGATGGCTCAGAACGTTAAGTGGTCCGGCAACATTTGTGTTGCTCCGAGGACCGAAGATTAAAGATTACTTTCAAATGATCACTGCCCTTACAAGGCAAAATTCAAATAACAAAAATTAATTTCAGCCGAGCACGGCTAGGGCTCGAACCTAGGTCCTCTGAGCAACACTAATGTTGCCAAGACCGCTTAACGTTCTGAGCCATCAACACTTCCAAAAACGGTTGCGCAAAAACATGTGTATACCAGGAAGCAATTGTAGGTGTGTGGATTAATTATCCATCTCTACAACAAAAATCTGCTTGGAAAAGGACTGTTCCTAGAATGAAGACAAATGTCGAACTTTGACAAATTTGAATTTAATTCGCATATGCAAGTTTCGCATCAGGGCGGAATAAATACAAGTTATCAACGTACGACCTTTGTAAAGCCACATAGCCCGATATGCCTGATGAGCCGCTTAACCAACGGCGAAACGCTTCGCATAATGGTGGGGTACGTAGGTTCTTCTCCTGGCTTTCCCTTTCATTGCAAAACATAGATCATCAAGCTCGACTCGAAAGAGTATAAATAATCACTTAAAATGAAGAAAAAAATATTTTTTTTAAATCTACGCCATTTGAACATTAAAAAATATATATTCTTTAAACTACGCCTTTCGACCTTCAAAAAATTATTTTTTTAAAAAATCTACACCTTTCGACTTTAAAAATATATACATTTTTTTAAATCTACGCCTTTCGACCTTCAAAAAATATTTAAAAAAAAATTTACACCTTTAGACTTTTAAAATATATTGTTTTAAAAAATCTACGCCTTTCGACATTGAAAAAATATTTTTTTAAGAAATACGCATATCAATCTACTGACTCTATATTTTCATAAAAACTATATTTTCATATAACATTCAAAACAATAATTTTTAAAAATATTTTAAAAAATCCACAGACATGGATTAAATTATTTTCAAAAAAAAAATCTAAAAAACTACGCCTAATAAAAAATATTTAAAAAATATATGCCTTTTTAATTTTATTAAATATTATTTTTAGAAAATCTAAGCTAATAGATATTGAAAATGTACGCATATCTGACCCCATAGTTTTTACGTTATTGTTGGTCCTAGGAAAAAATACTTTTAATATCCGCGCTAACGGCTCTGTTCTGCATTAATTTGTCGACCACAAATAAATAAATTAAATTAAGTTTTTATTTAAATAGATAAATTATTTGTGGGTTAAACTGATATCATTGGATATTCGTCAAGGTTTTTTTGGCATTTTAATAACAACAAAAAAAAAAAACAAAATCGAATTATGAAAAAAAAATAATTATAAATTTTGAAAATGAAGTTAAAAAAATCATTAACTGGGGGGTTGAAAAATTCGATACACATGATATGCTAGACATAATAATAATAACAAAGTGTAGCATTGTTTTTGTTGATGTTGTTGGTTTTTGAGTGTGTTTGTTTATTATCAACCACAAAAGTGTAATAAAAACCTGTACGAGAAGCTTGACTTGGCTTATTTTCGATTTAATTAAATCCACGAAACCACCAACAAAAGGCGGTGAGCAAGTGAAAAACCAAAGTGCCAGTTTTTTTTTTGTATCCGAGTTACCGCGACACAGTCACTCAGATCACACAGAGACCTGGTTCAGTGAAATAAGAGATTTTATTTTCATTTTATGTGTGAGTGTGTCTGTGTGCGTGCGTGTTTACATTTATGTCCGTGTATTGCATAAATGTAAATGTAAGGTACTGAATAAAATTTAACCACAATTATGAAATTGTTTTTGGGTTATCATGTTTTATTTCTTCTGATTTTTGTACATTACAGTGAATCCGGACAAGTTCATAAAATACGACATACACACAAATGTACATACATACAAAACAAAAGGAAACCCATAACAGAGACAAAATTGTGCAATTAAAAAATGTCAAGGAAACCGAAAAACATTGGTAAAAAACTCGTCACACAGATTTCGGCCCAACAAAAAAATTCTGAAACTAGCAGACACCAAACTAATAATGTCGAAAAAAACTTGTTGTGGAAGAGATTTATGAAAAACGTTATTTTGTCAAATAGTATGTAATAGTAGAGAAACATTTCCATTCAACAGTTATTTCCGAGGAAGAAATTTATTTGTAATTTCCCTTGCCACCCGGACACCACCTAGAAGAAACATAAAATAGTTTGCCCTTTTGGGTGGGAACAGTCTTAGCCAATTTGTCTAGAGTTACGACCATTTGACTTATGTAGACTGCCGACAAAGTGTGGGCCTAAAATGTCAACAACCAACCAATAGTCAACCGTTATTTGAGGGGTGTGACTTCCGTCCGTCGGCTATTTGCTGCCTGTCATAATCAAATGTTTAATAACTTCCGTTTACACGTTTATGTTTTTGCTTTGTATTTAAACGCATGGAAAGTTGTTTTTTTATTTTCTTTGTTGATAAACAATAATCAATGATATTTGAGTTGTTGTTGTTTTTATGTCAATATATATAACACTACGCAACAAAATTTGTGTATAAACAACAGAAGATATTGCATTAATAAATTTCAAACGCTTAAAACGACATGTCGGTTATAACGACGAAATTCAAATGTCCATTTTGAGATTTTTAAGGTTTAACCACAATTACCCATAATTTTTTCCTTGTCTATATAGATCGATTTTTTGTCGTAGCTCCCATATCAAGGTCACGACATATTTTCTGTATTTTTAAGGTTTTTACCGCATTTTCAACCAAAGTATCTGTAATATGGCACTCTGGGTTTTCTGCAGGGAAAAGGCATTTTCTCCACAATTCTATATCGACGCCTCCGAACCATAGTATGCTAAGTCGACTTAGCATGTTTTAAAGTTCTTTACGTTTTTAGATACTACGGTCCTTAATTTAAATTCTCTGAAATTTTGGTAATCATCGGCCAGTCCAAACCAAAGTTATAAGCAAAAAATGTACTTAGCATGGCACGTAAAATATAAGAAACTTCCATACTTTGAGAGCTTCTACTGAAAAACTCACTTTTCAGACTTAGCATACTATTCTTCGGAGGCGTCGATGTAAAGAGTTGAAATTTTGACATAGACCAAATATTCATGTACCGTTTTTTAACCATTTACCGACCTCAGTAGCTGTAATTTGACATTACGGGTTATAAGGGATTTTGCTTTTGCAAAATAATCAGGCTGAATCCCGGATTTGTTGTTTTTATAAAAAAATTTATTAGTGGGAATGTATGGCATTGTCCTCCGAGGGATAAGGCAGGGAAGACTATAGTTTCGGATCTCGCCACTGATCCTCATCAGTTCCCTTGGTTTTTTTGGGATATCCCCAAAAGATATTTATTGCTTCTTTACAAAAAAACCATTCATACCCAAATGCCTCTTGTGACAGTTCGAAGTACTTACGTTACCAGCGATACGACCTCAATGAGAAGTTCGTTTCATTGGTGCCTGACTTCGTGGTCAATACATTTCCCACTGCTATGTGTCGTCACTTTGTGACGAATGCACGATTAAGGGATCGATGCATGTGAAAAACATATTTGAAGAAGTTTTTCGATGTAGGCCTATGTGTCCACATAACCAACATATAAAGGAGGACTTTCCTCATTTTCGGTATTTTTAAATGGTTTTAACTGATTTTTATCATAAAAGTAGGTGTAATCTGACATTCCGGGTTAATGGATGATGAAAAAACATCGTTTCTGAAAATATTTTATATATGAATATTTCCATATTTCACCACCCATTTTCAGTATTTTGAAGGCTTTAGTCAAATTTGGTGGCATTTTAGGTTATTAAGGTGGTGAAAAAAAGTTTTTGCAGAAATGTTTCGTTATTGGACCATTTGCTGACATAGATCCCGTCCCGTTTTTGGTATTTTGAAGGCTGTAGCCCACCACCAGTGTTGCCAATTTAGCACTTTTAGTGCTAGATTTAGCACTTTTCAGACTCGTTTAGCACCAAAAAAGTTGATCTAGCACCTAGCACTTTTTTTAGCATTTTTATTTTTTTTCGGAAGTTAGTTACGAATTTGGGTATTATTCCGATTTCACATTGACGCCTTAAAATGTTCCTATGTTTCACGCTATAAGTTTGATTTACCAATGTTAAACCAATAAGGAAAGTAGTAAAGTCTGACTGGGCCGACTATATTATACCACTTTGGGTATATTCTACATATGTCTTTTAAGGGGACCCCCCCATTCTCGGCGTCAAAATTTTTTGATTTAATTCGGTCATTTAATTTAATTTAATGGCGGTCACAATATCTCAAAAACTAATAATACAATCGGTTCCAAATTTTGACACGTTTCTCTGGGAGTGTATAGCTCTCATATAAACTAGCATAAAGCCAATCGGTGAAGATCTTCCTTATTTTTTAACTTAGTTTGTGGTCAAAAATAGACGATTTTACAAAAAAAAAAAAAAAAAAAAAATTCAAAGTTCCGCCATTTTGTTAATTGTTGTACGAAGTCAATCCTAATCCTAGTTCATACGAGAGCCAGACATGTACTCTTTCTAACACCGTTGGAATTTTCGGATTCTAATGTTCCAGTTAGGAGATATCATGCCCAAGAATAAGGACTTTTCTTTGATCACAAAAAACAACAACAACAAATTTTTGTAAATTATTTTTCTTCCTTTTTAAATCTTCAAATATATATGTGCAAAGTTACAAACCTTAACAAGCATTGGTATTAATTTACCAGCCCAATTAAAATCTTAAAAATAAAAAAAATCAGAATGGTGGGGTTCCCTTAACAGACGTCGCCATTTCGAAAGAACATTGAAATGAAATTGACCGAACTCGAATATGTGATATTTATGTCTTTCTGGAACCTATGCTAAATTTCATTTCATTTGTTTAGAGTCGTTTGCATACAATGGGACAAATTTATGTAAATTGATTTAGAGCAAACTTGACACATTTTGAATAGTTCTGCATACCGAATAGGCCGAACTATTCAAAATTTAATTTCAATCAGACACCCGTTTGAAATATATATGAAAGCTGTGTCTGCATATGCACCAATTTCAACAAAACTCGGTGCATCATATACCTAAATTCCAAGGAAAATATATATGGGAGCTATATCTAAATCTCAACTGACTTCAACGAAATTTATATTAACTTCAGTACATTGTACAAAATTGTGTCCCAATATGACAAACTTTGGGTCTTTAGTGCATAAGCTGTGTGACCTGTGGAAAATTTCATCCAATTCTGATCATAAATGCGACCTGTACTTTGTTTACAATTTTACATCAACAGATGGACAGACAAACGGACGGACAGAGGGACATGCATACATCGATTCAGAAAGTGATTCTATGCATATTCTTAAAAGGAACCATGTGTCTATCTCGTTCATTTTGGTTCTTACAAACATATGCACAAAGACGTAATACCCTGTACCTCAGTGTGGGGAGGGTATAAAAATTGCCAGTACATCTGTAAAAAAGTGTTAAAGTTCGCCCGGTCAGAACGTTTTATACCCTCCACTTCATATGGTTACTAAAGGTTTTTTTATTTGGTAAAATGCAAAACCAATTTGAGATGACCCAAATCGGAAACTTTCTAGAAAGGAGTTTTTTATTCACCTGAATCCGGAATGCCAAATTATAGCCACTTCAGAGTACCGAAAATGGGTCGCGTCCCACTTTATAATGGGGTTATGTCAAAAGACGGACCTACACTTCGGCAGGAAAAGGTTCTAAACCTTAAAAGGACGCAAATAGGATGGGACCTTTATAAGGGGGATATGTCCAAACATAGACTTATTTAGAAAATATCCCTCATAAATATATCCTACCCTAAGAGAACACAGAGAATGCGTCTAAAACTTTCAAAATAAAGAATGAGTATTACTTTAATATAAGGACTATTTGCAAGCCTTCACCTTGACAGTTTTTGTATATATGCCATTCCGGTATTAAAACGTTTTAGTGGGAGAATTTGACACACCATTAAAATCAAAAGTTTCAAATTATAGTCAATTTGATGGAAAACATGTCCAACGTCACAAAAATTTCGTTCTCTAGGGCCTACCCCGAAGCATATACCTACATTTATGATTTATGGTAGGGAAATTTGAACATAAGGAGAATACAAAATATAAAATTACATCAAATTCTTTTAATTTCTCTTATAAAATTTTTAGCACTTTTATTTGGAACTTTTTAATTTTTTTTAGCACTTTCTAGCACTTTTTTAAACCAAATCTAGCATTTTTTATCATCAAAGTTTTGGCAACACTGCCCACCACAGACACTGTAATGTGGCATTACGGATTATTGGAGGTAGATTTTTTTTCCCGAAAATGAACTAAATTTTAGCACCGTACTTTCCATATTTGCAAGAATTTATTCGAACTTTCATATTGAATTGGTAGTCGTTTTTATACCCTTCACGACACTGTGGTACAGGGTATTATGTCTTTGTGCATATGTTTGTAACAGGCAAAATGAATCGAGATAGACCCATGGTTCCTTTTGAGAATATGCATAGAAACACTTTCTGAGTCGATCTATGCATATCCGTCCATGTATTTTTGTGAACAAAGTACAGGGCGCATTTATGATCCGATTTGGATGAAATTTGGTACATGTCACTTATTTGGCCCAAGGACAAACCCTATTGAAATTGGAGAAAATCGGTTCAGATTTAGATATAGTTTCGTCCGATTTTAAGTAAATTGTGCACCAAACTCCAATATTGGTCCGATTGAGACAAAATTGTGCACAGAGTATTGAATTAGGTCTAGATTGATGTATGCCAAGTTTGGTTGAAATGGATTCAGATTTAGATATAGCTTCTATATAGTTTCGTCCGATTTTAGGTAAATGGTGCATTAAACTCCCAATATTGGTCCGATGGAGACAAAATTTTGCACAGAGTATTGATTAGGTAAATGGTGCACCAAACTCCCAATAATGGTCCGATGGAGACAAATTTTGCACACATTATTGAATTAGGTCTAGATTGATGTATGCCAATTTTGGAATTGGTTCAGATTTAGATATAGATCCCATATATAGTTTCGTCCGATGGTTGGTAAATGGTGCACCAAACTCTCAATATTGGTCCGATTGAAATAGAATTTGGCACATAGTACTGAATTAGGTCCTGATTGATGTATGCGATGTTTTGTTGGAATCGGTTCAGATTTAGATATAGCCCCAATATGTATTTTCGTCCGATTTTATGTAAATGGCGCACCGATGAGTCTATGTTCTATATTCACGAAATTTTGCAGCGTGTATTGAATTTAGTCAAAAATGTTTTGGTTAAGTTTGAAATCGGTACAGATTTAAATATACATATATACATTAGTCCGATTTTATGCAAATGAAGGTGCTTATGTCTGTTCGCTTTACATGAAATATTACATAGCGTATTTGATTGAAAACGTTTCAAGTTCAAATATAGCTTCCATATAGTGTGCACAACGTACCAAATCGAACGTAGAATAACGTGTACTGGACTTTGTGTCGAGATGAACTTTGGATAGTGCATAGTGTTGCAGCATACAATGGTAGATGCCACAAGTCTGATATAGCTAAAAAATAATCTCGATTTTTGATTTATGCCGGTCTTGCAGCAAATTAGCGATATGAGGACAGTTTTTTTCAGAACAGCGGAGCCAGAGTCCAAGTAATGGAATTGGGAAATTTAATTATCTGATGTGTCCCTTATTTTTGTTTGATTAAAAATTTTTAACGCAAAATGTAGATCATCTGCGGGAGAGGTGTTGGAAAGAGTGGCTCAATTGATCTCATTCGGTGTGGTAAAATATTGTGATATGCAATAGATGGAACAAATCAAGTGCTTTATGAATGAAAGTACTCTAGATGGAACAAATGAAGTACTTTATATGAATTTTTTAAAAGTTTTAGCCGTTGTGGGGTGGGTAATAGAATAAGTGGACCTATTGATTCCACCTTTGAATGTGAGTTTTCTGAACATATTACGGTGTCACATGGCATTTTTAAATTTTTCAAACTGTCTACTTATTACGAAGGAGGTACCAGAGGAGGATAATGTAGATTGGGTCAAACAAATTATCTAAAAATTTTAAAAATGTTAACCCTTGTTGGCAAAGTACCAGAAAGGGTTCAAAGACCCCAAAGACCAAACAAAGTGAGAACTTAATGACATCTTTTCATTCGCAATCGAAGCTGCTGACGTGTTCAAAAACTTACTTCTATTTTGTTTTATACAATTTTGGCTTGCATCTCGAAAATGTTCAAAATGCAAAAATAAAATGAATATTCAACAAAATGAATGAATTTGAATAATAATATTTTGTTTTATAGTGTAAACAATGGTTAGTTTGTCTTTTTTTTGCTGCGGAACGTTTATTGCGTTTTGTTGGTGGTCATTGGCGAATATACTTTCCTTTATCACAAAATAAATAAACAACAAACGATATGAATTTGTCAAATAAATTAATAAACGAATTATTGATAAACAATAAATGTATTTACGAATACGAGTTGCCGCTACTGTTAAATTATGTGTGAAATTATATTCATGGACTTTCCCATGTGCCAAAAATGTAATTGATTATTTTTGTATAGATAATTTTCAACGTCAATTTGATTATTAAAGAAATTATATACAAAGTGGACTGAATTTTCATTAAAGGGTATTAAGGGGGAAGACTTATATTCAAAGCTTTTTAAGAAATTCGTATACCCCAATTATTGCATTGAAAAAATGTCAGAACCAATACTCAACACTTGGGCTAACTACAGTCGAATCCGTTTAATAACCTAATAATTCTTTAAATTTTAACACATTTTACACCGCCTTATTGAAACTCCGTTTAAATGAAAAATCGGTTAAATGAAATCGAAATTACTTTTAAAAGGTCATATTTGTTCGAAAACAACTCCACCTTGTTGAAAAATATATGCGTTGCCTTTTGGCAACATTAGTTTCACGTGGTGAATAATTTTGGAAGAGTAGCGGATAAATTAGAAAAAAATTTGACTCTCTAGGAACCAACAGAAAATGGAGGAGCTTTACAGCATGTTTAAAGCTATTGGACAGAAAATTCCATCTTTTTGAACTTTAACATTAATTCAGGCAAAAGATCAGTGGATCATTCGATACTTTAAATGGCAATACCGGAAGATCATTGTATATAACAACTTCTGCATTTAGAATAAGGATTTTCTTTGGAAGAATTTAAAAAAATTGTTGCTGAGGGAGCTGAACTAATTTTTTTGAATTTCGAACTTCGGTTAAATGAAACAAATACCATTTATCCGGTCTTCGCTTAATAAGAAAATCTAATATGAACCGAAAGGAGAATTCGATTCGATCCACACATTACATGTTATAATATATTTTTAAACCATTCTTTTTTTACTGAGATCCCGAGGATTGGATCTATATATTGCACAATAAATTGTGTTTAGGTGAAATATATTTATGCAAAATATTTTAGACGAATTTATTCGAAAATATGTGTTCATAGAATTAAAGCTTTCTGAGCAGGATCGGTTATAAGTGAAAATGTCGATGAACAAATGCTAATTTCGAATTCTTATCTTTGGGACCCTATCTACGTTTTTATGAGCGACATTTTTGTTTTAGGATTATAGTTAAACGAAGGACGAAAAAGACGCACAAGGATTCGAGGTAGAATAAGGATATGTTTTACAAAAATATTACTCCTTCGATATGAAGACATATGCAATCAAAAATAACCTACAGTAGCCGCTAAAGTCGGAAAGGACCTCTCGGAGCCCTTTAATACCGAACGAGGATTCAGTCAAGGTGACAGTGGAAGTCAGAAACTACCCTGGTTTTCCCTTGGTATACAGGGACTAAAACAATTATTATTGCCAATTATTCACATTTTATGAGTTTAGAGATTGTGATTGGCACATTTTTAACACTATTTAATACTTTAAAACGTTATTTAATGCTAGTTTATATATTTACGCCAATTTAGAATTGTAATAAATCAGAATAATTCGATTATAGAAAAAGTGTCAGGCCCAATATGAAGAATAATTGGATAATTACGGACAATAATCATTGTTTTTGTCCCTGTATACCAAGGGAAAACCAGGGTAGTTTCTGACTTCCACGAGTCGCCCTGATGGCCCCATGTTGTCTAGAGCCACAAAAATTGCAGAGGGGTTGAGGAACACCAAAATAAGATCCCAATAAAAAAATAACTAAAAAAGCTTAACCCATTCGAAAGCTATAACGAATTTACTATGATTGTTTTAGATAGATTATCATTTAAGCATGGATTTAAATATATATTATTTTAATGTAGATATAATTTTGAATTCCTACATCTAGACCAGATCCGCTTAGACTAATTTAAAGCAAAAAACCTCACGATAGTCCACTTTTTTAATGAGTTACAGAGCTATCTTTGGATGGGTACAAATGTACCACGGTTATTGATCTACGTAGGTAATAATTTAAAAAAATTGTAAAAATTATACATATGGAAAATATTTATAATTTTTTTCTTCAATTATGTGTGAAAATACCTCAAGAATGATTCCTCAAAATTTGATTCAAATATCTCCATTATTAAAAATTTTACAGCATTTTTATTCAAAAAAGGTACAAATGTACCCGGTTATTGACCGTAGGGTTAAGAGCGGTAACAGCCACCTTTGAACAAATTGCGAAGGAGTCTGCCAAAGTGGGTCTGGCAATAAACGGCGAGTAGACCAAGCTAATGGTATCAAGGCGCAAGACGTCCAGTAGACTCGGACCTACTGTGGAACGTGAGAACTACAGTTTCGAGGTAGTCAAAGATTTTATACACCTTGGCACCGCCAATGACATCAGTTTTGAAATCCGGAGAAGGATAGTATTGGCCAACAGATGCTACTATGGTCTGAGTAAGCTACACAAAAGCAAGGCCACCTCCCGCCAGACAAAACTCACTCTCTATAAGACGCAGATACTACCCATGCTATTATATGGATCCGAAGCATGGGTACTTACGCCAGCATATGAGGCAGCTCTTGGAGTGTTTGAAAGAAAAATTCTCCGAAAGATCTAGGGGCCGATCTGCGTTGACGGTGAATATCGCCGTCGAATGTACCATGAACCATTGTTAGACGTATGAGCTGCAGCGACTACCTTGGATAGCTCATGTTGTGAGAATGGATGAAGATGCCCCAGCCCAAAAGGTATATAAAAGCGAACCATCTGATGGTTCACGCAGAAGGGGAAGGCCACGAATAAGATGGAAAGATCAAGTGGAAGACAATATTGCCGAATATGTGATGCTTTTTCTTTATGAAATTAAGAGATACTAGCAAAAACCCATTACGCCACTACTCAAAAACCGTGATATTACTTTACATTTACATTAAATTAAAGAACATTTTAAAGGACATCTTAAAGTGTTTCCAGAGATCATCCATACATAGAAGATCGTTCCGAGGCCTCTGGAGGTCTAAATCGTTGGACAGTTGGACAAAGTGCATATATTTTTGTTAGTCCATCAAACATCCATTTTCTATTTAATAAACAAATAATAAATTGTAATTTACCTGACACTCGAATACAATTGGTTCATTAGTGACTTACCTGTAAAGAGAAATAAGAAAATAAAAATATTAGAATTATAAAATATGCAAAAAAAAAAAAAATTATAAACAAAAAATAATAATTTCCATTCATAATTTTCTCTCAACCGTTTACTTTCAAAACAAAACAAGACAAAAAACTTAATATGTAAATTACCAACAAAGTGCTCATTTATGTAAAATAGACGTCAATGAATTATTTCCGGAAAGACAGTAAAAACATAGGGACTAACAAACGAACCTGAAGACAATTCCAACACCAACAACAAAACTAGACAACAACTCAACGAATAGTGATAAAAATATTTAACGCTTTATAAGGTAAACAAAAATTGTTCGAGACATAAAAAGTCAAGTAAAGCTGACGCATGACAGCTGGAAAACAATGCAAGTCAAAGCGTATTTCAGTTTTTAGCTTTGGTAAAAAATTGAAAAAAGTGAATGAAAATATTACTGCCAGAAAGAAAAACACAAAAAAGCTTATAATGAATGAAGACGTTTTTGTTTTAGGTGAGAAACGTGCCCGGGTTTGAGTGTGTGTGTGTATGTGGGCCTTTTCACAACGTGATAATGGCACATGTGAAATGACTCTCTATTTTGCATTATATACCGTCGTTATGATAATTGTATGTGACTGACTTAGTGTCTGTCTATCTGCCTGCCTGATTGTCTTCATTTACCGATTTTCTGACTAATTCGTTGGAATGCTAATGCGATCGGTGAGCAACCAACCCATTATGGCAATGCCGGTAAAGTGTGGGCGGAAATGGATAATAATATGTTGGCGACAACAAATGTCGTGTGTGTGCGTTTCTTTATTGGAAATTATCTTCAGACATATCGTCACAACCGCCACCATCCGCACGACGACTACAAGACAAGACACTTGTGCGAATTAGTTATTGGCATATTTCAATCAGATTGTGTGAAATTTATTGGCAATTTTTTTTTTGTTGGACATGTTTATGATGAAAAATAAAATAGTTTATTTTATTGCATACATATGTATGTATGTAATTCTATCTTTTACAAAGTAAGAACCCTAAATGTAATTTAAATGTATATGAAATGAAAATCATTGCCTATTAGGCTTAGGTTGGTCCTTGATGAAATATTTTTTAAAAATACACGCCTATTTCTCTGTTACTCCTTGATAAAATATTAAAAAAACACGTCTATTTATTGATAAAATATTCTTTAAAAATCCACGCCTATTTCTCTGTTACTCCTTGATAAAATATTAAAAAAACACGTCTATTTATTGATAAAATATTCTTTAAAAATCTACGCCTATTTATCTGTTGGTCCTTGATAAAATATTCTTTAAAAATCCACGCCTATTTATCTGTTGGTCCTTGATAAAATATTCTTAAAAAATCCACGCCTATTTATCTGTTGGTCCTTGATAAAATATTCTTAAAAAATCCACGCCTATTTATCTGTTGGTCCTTGATAAAATATTCTTTAAAAATCCACGCCTATTTATCTGTTGGTCCTTGATAAAATATTCTTTAAAAATCCACGCCTATTAGGCTGTTGGTCCTTGATAAAATATTCTTTAAAAATCCACGCCTATTACGCTATTGGTCCTTGATAAAATATTCTTTAAAAATCCACGCCTATTAGGCTGTTGGTCCTTGATAAAATATTCCTTAAAAACCCATGCCTTTTTATCTGTCGGTCCTTGATAAAATCCATTCCGGTTGGGCTATTGGTCCTTGATAAAATATTATTTATCAGCATATTTTTTAACATACGTCTCTTAATTGCCCTCCACATGAAGTGTATTAACCGCAAAAAATTGATTTTTAACAAAAAAATGTAAATTTTTTATTTCATGTAGTAATAAATGAATTACAACAACAACAAAAAATACGCCAACCACAAAGGTGGATGAAATCGGCAATGATTCAACGAACAAATTATTTAACAACTCAATAATCTAAAAATAAATGGTCAATGATGTGATTAATGCAATTTTTGCGGAAATTCTGTGTGAAATGAAATCGGAAAGAGAACAAAGAGTTGTTTTAAGAAATTTTCTATATCTCTTAACAAATTTTAAATTGATATAAAAAATATTTAAAAAAATTCCAAGAAAAACATTTCAGATCATTAATATCCAAGTTATGTGCACCATGTCCTAGGTTTACATCACTTGTTGTTGTTGTTTTATTATTTTTGTTTGTTTATAAAACAATAAATAAGCAATTTGAACAACAACAAAAACAACAACATCAAAACAAGATATCAAATTTATTGGCTGTAAAAGAATTCTCCATATCTGGTGAAAATGATTTTCATCCACACATGGTTTGAGGCAAGGTGTGAAAATTTACACATCGATGCCGATGCCATACTATTTTGGCATTCATAAATTACTTCAACTAATGTTGAAAACGTGTGAAATTATTGGAATTTCGGAAACGATTGAATTATTCAAAAATTGCCAGTTCGTGATGTTCGATTAAAAAAAATCTAAAGAACAGATAAACTCTGCTATGTATTGGAGGTGATCAGAGCGCTATAAACGAGAATATAAGTGGATTTCGGAAGAATATTTTTTTCAAGGACAATAAGTGCCTTAGACTTGTATTTTTAAGGAGTATTTTTTAAAGGACCTGTAACCTAATGTGTTGAATTTTATGAGGGACTAAATTTTTATCAAGGACTGACAGACAAATTGACTTCGATTTTTATAAAGAATATATGGGTACAATAGAGGATGATATTTTGTTAGAAGGACACTAATGAGTTGAATTTTATGAGAGCTAATGGCGCTGGATTTTTTTGAAGGACTGATGGGCTTGAGCTTTTATAAGGACAAGAATTTTTTTGCTAGAAAGCTGGATTTTTTTAAGAAATATTTCATGAAGGACCATCAAGCAATAGGTGGGATGATTAGGGAATATTTTATAAAGAACCCACAGAAAAATGGGCTTGGACTTTTATAAGGACGAGGATTTTTTGCTAGAAAGCGTGCATTTTTTAAGAAATATTTCATTCCATCAAACAATAGGTCTCTTATAGGACCCACAGAAAAATGGGCTTGGATTTTAAAGGATTATTTTTTGGCCAGGACCAAAAGACAAATGAGCTTGAATTTTTAAGGAATTTCGAAGCAATAGTAGGGAAAGGATGGAGAATCAATAGAACGAATTTTCAGTTCTTCGTTCTTATAGAGTAACAAAAGAGTATCTTATAGAAGACCAGGAAGTCTTCATACAGAAGACCACAAATTCTTCACACAGAATATTCTTTGAAGGACAGAAATAGGATTGGATTAAAAGGATATTTTTCGAAGGACCAAAACAGCAATATGCGAGAATTTTTAGAGAATATTTTATACAGGACCAACAGATAAGTAGACGTGGATTTTTAAAGAATTTTTTATGAATTACCAAGAGGACAATGTGTGGAATTTTAAATATTATTTCGAAGTATTATGCCAGCAATCACTGTACATTTGTAACTAATATTTTTTGAAGGACCGACACAGTAATGACTGTGAATTTTTTAAAAAATATTTTTTTGCAGGACAATTAAAGGCACCAGCTTGGATTTTTTAAGAATATTTTATGAAAGATCAACGAAACAATAATCACGGATTTAAATGCACATTTTTGGAAGGTCCAACACAGCAATTGTCATATTTTATGAAGGACTGCCAGAATAAAGAGTGGAAGTTTTGATAAATTCTTAATGGATACCAAAAGAAAAATGGGCTTGGATTTGTAACGAATATTTTTGAAATGGGGGATTTTCAAAGAATATTTTGTAATGAATCTCCTTTTTTATAGATACAAGGTTAGCAGTCCTTTCCCGTACAATGTCCCTTCTTTCGGTTGTCTTCCACGAATGTTTCTTCTTCCCTTCCAAGATAGTTTGATGTAGAATTTATTTTTAATAAATTTTTATCGCCAATATTAAAATAAATACGTCGGTGGAAGAACAACAAAATGAAAGCTTAAGACCGACAATAAAACTAAGGAACGCTTTAAAATGACAAGCCAGACAAACAGAAGAACAAGAACTACTACGAAAGAGATATTACTACGCTGATTGTAGTTCTAGCGGCGTCGCCGACATTGCCACGATGATGGGTACAATAACCGCACTTTCGATATGCCTGGATGAATGAATGGACATGAAGTTGGTTAGGGTGTTGGGAATGATTATGGCATGACATAGTTAGATTCACATGCGACACTTGGAAATGGTCCGACAGATAGACGCAATAGTTACAAATATAAATATGTATGCGGTTTGGTTGTGTTGATGGCGGTTGGTGATCGCCTAACTATGTTACGGACTACTGAAACGGATAATGGACATTGGACAATAATGGTGTTATTAATATATTCTGTGCCCCCCCCACTTATCTTTCGTTAGTGGCAACTGTATCATGATGAATGAAGAAGAGGGAGCAAAAACCGACTGTCAGATAGTCGGTTTGCGTGTTTTCATATTCAGTTGAGATTTAAATGGAAAGCAAGAAAATTAAATAACCTTTTTCATTTGTTGGGCTAAAAAAATGGAGGTGGAGGGTTACAGAAAAAAAATAAAGACCAATTTTAATCTTGATATAATTGCATGCTACTCCTATGTAAATACATATATACACAGACCAAAGAGCAACCAAATGTATGTGTCATAGAAGTAATACACCACGAAGGAGGTAATTTAAAAAACATTTATGAGAAGTAGTAAAAGAGGGAAGTCCAAGTACTAATGTTAAAGGATTTTTAAAGAAAATTACATAGGCGTGGATTTTTATAGAATATTGCTTGAAGGGCTATTGGAATGTTTTATGAAGGATCAAAAGACAATTTATGAAGAACCAACAGACCAATAGGCGTGGATTTTTAAAGCGTATTTTATGAAAGAAAAGCGGACCAATATGCGTGAATTATTGAAGGGTATTATATGAAGGACCAACAGACCAATAGGAGTGGGTTTTAGAGGAAATTTTATAAAGGAACAACAGGCCAATGGACGAGCATTTTTAAAGGACCACGAGACCAATAGGCGTGAATTTTTAAAGGATATTTTATGAAGGATTAACAGACTAAAATGCGTGGGTTTTAGAAGAAATTTTATAAAGGACCAACAGACCAATAGTCGTGAATTTTTAAAGGGTATATTATGAAGGATCAATAGATTAAAGAGGCACGCAATTTTAAAGGTTTTTTATGAAGGGCAAACAGACTAAAATGTGTGAAATTTTAAAGGGTATATTATGAAGGACCAATAGGCGTGACTTTTTAAAGGGTATTTTATGAATGGCCAACAGACAATTAAATACAAAAATAGTAGATTTTTGAAGATTATACTTTCTATAATTACAGATGTGTTTTATAAAAATATTTAGTTCCTTAAAAAAAAAAAAACTATAACAACCATCCATGATACATTTTACAAGAATTTCCATGTCATTGCTTTTGAAATGTCCTTACTTCGTTGCCATACCATATCACGCCATTACTTTTGTATTTCATGTTATAAATATTTGCATTTCTAAAATGATAAGGAAGTTCAACTTTAGCTAATGAAAAAGTCAAACATGTTGCACAATGTGTTTCCTTCGGTACAAAGGCTACTGCCTGTGTCAGGAAAGTTTAAACAAAAATAATCTCCATAAAATATTGTTGCAAATGCAGTAAAGATCCTTATAATAATCGCCATATTGACAATAATGATGGCAAATAATCACCACCTTGTAAAAAGACATGGAAGCCAGACAGACGTAAATGGAGCGAGAGGGCTACATGGCTTTATAATAAAGTGTTTGCCTAATGGATCTTTGGCGTGACTTTATAAAATATATTGCCAAGGTGTAATAAAGAGGAGAATTCAATAAACCTGCAGCTTTGCTCGAGAAGCGAAATGAAATATGAGGTGGAGGATGGTAAAATAAAAACATAATATAAAGTATTAAATACAACTAAATTGAAGGATAAAGAGAAATGATGAAAAGTTTCTAACGTTCGACACAAATCGAAGGGAAAGGAACACCAAAATAGCAATAGGCGAGGATTTTTAGAGGATATTTTATACTGGACCAACAGATAAGTAGACGTGAATTTTTTAAGAATTTTTTTTATGAATGACCAACAGGACAATGTGTGGAATTTAAAATATTTTTTTTCGAAGACAGTAATGGCCGGGAACCGAGACAGTAATAACCGTGGATTTTTTACAAATATTTTTGGCAGGGCAATAAAAGGCATGAGCTTGGATATTTATACCCTACACAACTATGTTGTCAGGGTATTATAGCTTTGTGCAGCCCCAAGAGTTTGTAACGCCGCGAAATATTGGTCATAGACCCACCTTTAAGTATCATATATCGACTAGCTGAGTCGATCTAGACATGTGTGACTGTCCGTCCGTCCATTATAATTTGTAAACTCGATACAGGCGACAGTTATGGACCAATCTTCATCAAATTTGGTAAAGATCGGTTAATATTTAAGGGATGAAGTTGACCAAATATTTAATTTTTGTCGGTTTTTCTGGTTGCTCCAGAAGCCCCAGTTATGGTCCGAACATCGTGAAATTTTACATGGAGAAGAGGATCGTGCCAAAGAATAAGCATGTCTGTTTTGATAAAGATCGGCCACTATTTAGCGGGTCAAATGGACCCTGACTTTTGTGTGAAAAATTACAACATGTTTATTATGGAGCGTATATACTTGCTCCTGTGTGTGTTTTGAGAAATTCTTGATGGATACCAAAAGAAAAATGGGCTTGGATTTGTAACGAATATTTTTGTAAGGGGGGATTTTCTAATGAATCCTCTTTTTATAGATACAAGGGTAGCAGTCCAAACAATGTTCCAAGAAAATAATGTATTATGATGGAATGAGAAAAGAACGTCAAAAAAGTTTGTTTACGACAATTACATAAAAATGACACAAAATGAAATAATTGGAAATACATCCGTCATATTGCCCAGATCTGATCCCATCAATGGTTTCTATGATAGGTAAGGACTATCCGATCTAAATATGGTATTCTTGAAAGTTTTCGAATGGCTTACCCATCCCTTAGCGAATAATTCCTGTACTCAGATCTAAAATGTGTAGATGTTTGGAGAAACTAACTTCAATTTCGAAACAATCAAAAAAGGAGAATCAAAAGAAGTTGCAGTTTTTCGTTCTTTTGTTCTTATAGAAGACCAGTAAGTCTTCATAGAGAAACCACAAATCTTCTCCCAAAAGATCAAGAGGTCTTCATATAGAAGACCAGAAACTCTTCTTATAGAAGATCAAGAGGTTTTCCTATATACGAATATTAGGTCTTCTGATGTGGGATCTATTTTTTTAAGAATACAATAAATTCTTCCTATAGAATAACAAACTTTCTTATTAAAGAATTCCAGAACGTCCCGAAGAATGCCAAAAATGTCTTTATTTAGATGACCAAACAGGTCTTCATAAAGAAGTCAAATAGGTATTGGTATGGAACACCAAAAAGTGTTCCTATAGAGATCCGAAAGGTTTTTATTAAGAAGACCGACAGGTCATTATATAGAAGAGTAAACGGTCTTCTTATAGAGTAATAACATTACTTCATACAGAATACGAAAAGGTCGAAGTATAGAACACCTTGAGGCCTCCTTTATAAACGATGGAACAGCAACAAGTTTTCCTATACCGATCCAAACGGCTATTATTATATAGAAGACTAACAGGTATTCTCATAGAGTAGTATTCTCATAGAGTAGAACACCTCGAGGCCTCCTATAAACGACCATCCTTTTGTAGATCAGAAACAGTTTTTATACAATTCCAGTAGGACTTCTTATAAAAGACCAGCTAAAGGGTATTATAGAGGTACAACAGGTTTTCTTGTAGAAGACCAGATAGAATTCTTGTAGAGGTCCAAAATAGCAAAAGTCAGGTGTTATTAAAGAGGATCAGAAATTGTCCCAGAAGGGACAGACCCAGAAGACCAGAAATTCTTCATACAGAGGAATAATAAAGTCTTCTCACAAAAGATTAAGACGTCTTAATATAGAATACCGGAAAGTCTTCTTATAGAAGATCAAGGTGTAAAAGGTCTTGTAACGTGACCGTTTCATACACTATGCACTACCCAAGTTAATGTCAACCTACCTCAATATTTAGTACTGAATAACGTCTCACTCTGTGTTCCTCAACTTCAGTGTATTAATTCTCATTCACTTCATAGTACCATACGGATATATGTTCCACTTTTCCATGCCGAAGTAGGTCGAACTCGGACGTTAACGAACTACGATTGACGAATATGTGTGGCTTGTCCGCAGTCTCGTATACTAAGCCGGTATCATTACCTGTGCTCTTCAACTTCAGTGCATTAATTCTCATTCATTTCATAGTACCATGCGGATATATGTTCCACTTTTCCATGCCGAAGTGGTCGACCTCGGACGTTAACGAACTACGAGTGACTTAGATGTGTGGCTTGTCCGCAGTCTCGTATACTGGTGAATGTTAACAACGGTCTCGCTCATAGCCAGCTCCCCGCTCTTTGCCAGCCGATCTTCAGCAAGCCGAGTATCTTTGAACCGACTGTAGCCAGCCGATCTTCAACGAACCGACATCAGCTAGCCGAGTACTTTCGAGCCGATTACAACAACCCCGAATACCAACCAGCCGATTAGTTACGAGTCGATATCACTTAACCGAGTACCCCCTAGCCGACTATAAACAGCCCGCTATTACCGATCCGACCTCTATACCCAGCTACAATTACCGATTAGAAGATTCCAACATAAAAGTTTATCTAACACCCAAACTGTTATTCATATTGTAAACACCAGAGTATTATAATAAAGATTGAAATTGTAATCACTCGTGCTTTTACTTAAGGTTTGTGGGTCCTTAGGTTGACCCTGGCAGCGACTGAGCTTACCTCAGCCTTATTTAAAACCACTCGTTATAGTCTTCTTATGCGGAATCTAAAGGTCATCCTATGGAAGACAAAGAATTATTTTTTTCTTAGTAAATATAATAAATTCTTCCTATAGAATAACAAATTGTCTTATTATAGAATATCAAGAAGTCTTCCTAAAGAAGGTCAGTAGTTTTTCTAAAAGAATACCAAAACTATCTTGGACAAACCTAATATAATAAATTGTTGCAGATCAGAAGCTCTATTTTATAGAATTCCTGTAGAACTTCTTATAGAAGACTATATAGCAGGTCTTTTTATAGAAGTTCAACAGGTCTTCTTGTAGAAGAGCAGAAGGCTTATAAAGAGGACCCGAAGGTTACCTTATAGAAGAGTCAGAAGGTCACTTTATAGAAGCCCATAAGGCCTTCTTATAGAAGACCACATGTCATTCAGGCAGGTCTTCTTACAGAAGTTTAACAGGTCTTTTTGCAGATAAACTTATTGTGGAGGTGCAGAAGTCATGTATTATTAAAGAGAACCCGAAGTTTACTTTATAGAAGCCCATAAGGCCTCCTTATAGAAAACCACATGACCTTCATATGGACGTCCAGGAAGACTTCTTATAGCAAACCAGAAAATATTTCTCAACCAAAATATAAGTAAAATAAAAATCTAAATGCATTCCCCTCCTTTATTACCTCGAGTCATTTCACAACAAATGCCAGATTTTTTCGTATTTTTAAAAATTCGACGCTTTCACAACACAAATCCGTAAAGTAATTATCTCCGGTGACCATAGAAATGCTGTAGCATCTATTGAATGTATAGAAACTATTCAACGAAACATAATAACATAATTTTGTTTTGGCAAAAGTTTCTATTCGGAAACATGATTTTTATTCAACTTTGACATTTCGATATAACTTCACTGCAAAATTCATTAGAAATCCAAAATGAATATGCATTTGTGTGTGTGTGAGTATGCATTTGTGTGTGTGTGAGTGTTGAACATGGAAATGCATAGACAAGCAATGAAAATGTGCCAACTTATGTGCATAGACTGACTACTGAATTGTTGTCCATCGAAATGGAAATAAACAATGGATGAGCGCTGCAAAAAATAATGCAATGTGTCGGGTCTGTGGCAAGCCAAGCCATGCCATGGCATAGCAGCCGTCTCCAAGTATCCATTCTACAAAAGAAGTGAGAAACTGGCAAGGAATGAATATTTCAACATGTGATTGTTGAATTGAGTATGACGACGATGCCCGGAGGAGGATAGTGGCAATGGCTAAGGCAAATGATGGCGTTAATAATAGTGTAAATGATGATAATATCGATGTTGTTGTTGTTATTGCCAATGACCAGAAAAATCCAATGAATGCCAAAAAAAGGAACGCCAACCTCCTCTTTCAAGGTCCTACACAGCACACAGAGATTGCTACAATGGGGGAAAGAAAGAAGAAGAAGAACAAACACAACTAAAACATTTACAAATATGACGTTTTCTGTACAGAGAAATGTGTTTCATGTCCACCTCTCACCGATTGGTTTCATGACAATTTCTTGATAGTGGGACATGTGAGGATGACGATGATGATGATTGTGCTGCCTGCCTGCCATTTACACAAATACGAATAACAACAACAACAATGATAAACAATGTGTATGTACTTTGCAGCATATTGCATGCAATACAGACAATAAAAATGTGGCAGAAAAGCAGCTGCAAAATTGATGCCATAACAATTGCCCATCATTGTTGTTGTCGTCGGCTGCCTACAGTTCTTGTTCTGGCATTTCTGTTGTTCATCCTTTTGAGTTGTTTTCATCTCTTCCTTTGTATTGTTGCATTTGACTGTTATTATTACTTTCCTTTTTAGTTGTTGGGGTTTCTTTTCACAATTGCAATCTTGCTTTGTGCATCACACCATCATCGTATTTAACATGTGGTCTTTCATATGTTCTTGCTGATTGTTTCTAATGTATTGGACACAGTGGTTTGGAGAACCAAAAATATAAAATATATATTTTTTTTAAATATGAAATATTTTTTCTTAAATCCACTCTTTATGGTAATTAAAAAATAAGAGGTCTTGTAACGTGACCCTTTCATACATTATTCACTACCCAAGTTAATGTCAACCTAACTCAATATTTAGTACTGAATAACTTTTCACTCTAAACCTTAGCCGGTATCATTACCTGTGTCCTTCAACTTCAGTGTATTAATCGACAGCTTATTTTCTTGATGTACACAATAATTCTCATTAACTTCATAGTACCATACGGATGTATGTTCCACTTTTCCATGCCGAAGTGGTCGACCTCGGACGTTAACGAATTACGAGTGACGAAGATGTGTGGTATGTCCGCAGTCTCGTATACTGGTGAATGTTAACAACGGTTCGGCCTCGCTCATAGCCAGCTCCCCGCTCTTTGCCTGCTCCTCGCTCATAGCCAGCTCCTCGATCTTGGTCAGCTCCTCGCTCATAGCCAGCTCCCCGCACTTTGACAGCTCCTCGCTTAGCCAGCTCCTCGCTCTTTGCAAGCTTCACACTAATAACCACTAACCGAACCCGAACCCTGAAAACCCGGAACCAGCCGATCAACAACGAGCCGAGTATCTTCGAACCGACTGCAGCCAACCGATCACCAACGAGCCGACGGTAGCCAGCCGATCTCCAACGTACCGACAGCAGCTAGCCGAGTATTTTTTAGTCGACTGTAGCCAGCCGATCTTCAACGGGCCAACATCAGCTAGCCGAGTATCTTTGAGCCGACTGCAGCCAGCCGATCTTCAACGAGCCGACATCAGCTAGCCGAGTATCTTTGAGCCGACATCAGCTAGCCGAGTATCTTCGAGCCGATTGTAGACTGCCGACCTTCAATGAGCCGACTCTTTATGGTAATTAAAAAAAATATATTTTTTAAAAAACAACGCTTTATGGTCCTTGGCAAATATTTATAATCCACGCTTGTTTGTCCTTGAAAAATATTTGTTTAAAAATTCAAGCCTATGGTGGCCTTTCATAAAAAATAAAAAGCAGTGAACGGAGCAGTATAGTCGGACGGAACCGACCATATGATACCCTACACAACTTCCATGAAAATATATCTTTCTGTTGTTCTATATTCTGAGCAATATTTTACGATATTTGCACCCTCTAACCGACTAGAGGACAACAAATATTACTAATATTCAGTACAGCCTTTCGTATGCTCAGATTCCCTTCGCCGTGGGTTGTGTTGCGATGTTCGGCTTTCAAATGTGGCATATAGATCGACTCGAAAAAAAAACACAAAAACTTAAGTTTTCTGTCCACTTCAATTATCTGATCATCACCGCATATTATAGGCGTTGTCCTTGACCATACCTGAATGCTCATGGGAAATTTTAATATATATTTCCACCCTCTAGTGTGGTAATGGGTTAATAAATAATATATGAATACGTAAGTACCTATAAATATTTAAGTGTAACTCCCACATCCGAGTACATACAAACATATAATTGGTATCAATTTAAAGGTCAACCACTCCTCTTGGATATTCTATCAACTTCTCGAGTATATGTCCTTCAGAAGAAAATATATACGCTATAGAATAAAAATTTTGTAATTTTTCACACAAAAGTCAGGGTCCATTTGACCCGCTAAACATTGACCGATCTTTATCAAGAAATGCATGCTTATTCTTTGGCCCGATCACCTTCTCCATGTAAAACTTCGTGATGTTTGGGCCATAATTGTGGCCTCTGGAGCGACCAGAAAATCAGTCAAAAATAATGTTTTTGGTCCATATCATCCCCTCAATATTAACCGATCTTTACCAAATACATTAGGGGTCTTCATTGGGGAGAACCCATTCTACATGTAAAATTTCGTGAAGATTTGTCCATAAGTGTGGCCTGTATCGTGTTTACAAGTTATAATGAACAGACGGACAGCTAGTCGAGATATGATGATCGGTATGTTTAAAGGTGGGTCTAGGACCAATATTACGCGGCGTTACAATCTCTTGGGGCTGCACAAAGCTATAATACCTTGACAACATATTTGTGTAGGGTATAAAAAAACGTTGCTATGCTTAGAAGAACTGAATGACTTCCATCATTAAAACGCCTAGAAATCTTAATACGTAATAGACCTGAAGTTCCTCTGTAGTTCAGCATTTCGACAGGGATTAGTAGACCTGGTGTATGAGGTCCACCAGATCTTCTAATCCCAGCAGACCTGGAGGTTTTGTATAATAACAATTATATTATTAGAAGACTTAAAGTCCTTCTTCCGATTGAAGACATTCTATTTTGAAGATGTTCGTAAAAAGCCATGCACTACTTAAGGTGCGTTTAGATTGTAGCTTTTATCGTGATAAAGTACATTATCTCGATTTAATTGGTAAATCGAGTCGAATTTGCCTCGATTTAAGGCATGTTTAGACTATGCCTTCTAAATTGACTCGATTTGTAAATCGAGATATCAAATCATAACTTTTTACACTGTTTTTAGCATTAAAATGAACAATTTAATATTAGAGAAGAATTTCTAACAAAATTATGAAAATATTGGTTGAAAAATTGCCACAGACACCATAGAAGCAGTGAAATGTGTATGGATACGTAAACAAATAATTGCTGAGATACAATCGTGTACAAATCGTGTCGATTTAGAAGGCATAGTCTAAACTCGTCTTTAATTACCTTTTGGACTCGAAACTAAAAAAAAATGCATATTTTCAAAACCTGCATATAAGGAATACGTTCTTTGTTCGCATGCAGAGTTTTGCTTTCTTTTATTTTTTAACCTCAAACGGGTGGGTAGCAGCAGGCAGGCAACTGGTATCATGACATCACTTTGGTTCAATGAATTTGCCGGGTTGGCTTTTATTGTCTTGCAAATGAATCGGCAGACTCAAAACAACATTTTTATAAGTTCGCTGCAATAAACACACACAACACACGTCAAGACCATGACTAAGATGATGTGAACAGAAAAAAAAGAAATGTGATGAAATTCGCCGTCTACAAAGCGACAAACGCCACTGCATTTATTGTGTCTTTCATATTTCATTTTTGTTTGTGAAATGCACTCGAAAGAGTAAAAAATCTCTCAACTTGTTTTCTGTCTCTTCACAATTAAGATTAATTGATGATAGCTGGTGCCACCACTGTCAGATACGCTTCTCTTTATCGGCGTCATTAGTGATGACGATTGTCTCAAAGTGTAGGTGTGCCACCGACCGTTAACGAACAGATGAAAATGCAATGAACTCGGGCCAACAATTGTTTTGCGGCCAAAAAGTGCAGATTTCTTTAGTTCTGCTTTGCATGAGATTTTTTGTAAACACCCTTTAGATGTGGGGGTCCCGGTCCCTTTGAAAGGATAGAAGAAGGCATGAGAAGCAAAATTCAATCAAAATATTTATTCATTGTCTATTGGCAGCTAATCGAGTCAATTTAATGCCCTGGTATTATTGCTTGTCAATGGCATGTGAATAGAAGAAAACAAATCAGTCATTGGGACAAACACGAACTTGGCTCTATTCCAAAGAAATACCACCCAACACAGTCCCTCACCGATACAACATCAGACCTTTGTCGAAATTTCATTCTTTTCCTTTTCATTGATTTTTTTGTTCTTTGAATTCTGTTGTACTTTGAATTTTCTGGTGTTTGTTTGTTGTTGTTGATGGCCCAAAAGCAAAGGTTCACTTGAAATAGCAAAAGAATCCTTCTTTTTGTCTTCCATGGAAAGTGTAATTGACACCGAAAACCAAGCAGTCACTTAACTTCTGACCTCCCAAAACAATATGTTGCGTTCCCAATCTCAAATGTGATGTGTGTGTGTGTGTGGGTGTGAATGTGTTATTCCCAGAATAGAATTGGAATTTCTGTGTGTCCTTTTAGGCAACAAAAATCTATGTCCTTGAAACAAATGTATATACACAGAGAAAATAAAACGAGCAGAACTGACCTCGAAATGCTATTCAATACAAATATTGAGAATATTGTGCAACAGGGATAAAATTTGTTAACGAAAGTGATGTTTATAGCTTTTTTTTGGGAGAAAGCATGTTTGTATCCTTGAGCTAGTCTTAATATTGGATTTGCACTTCATAATGTTGATGTTGTAATATTGTTTGTAATAATGTAAAACAAATTATGTTTACCGGCACTTGAATATGTTTGGATATTGGAAATTCCATTTGATATAAGAATAAAATTCTAAGTTGAATTGGGCCATGTCGGTCCCCCTCTGTTGAAATCACAATATATACAACATAACTTTAAAATGTTTATAAAGGATGTTTGGTGTTGTACATGGGATATCGGTCCATGTTTCGGTAAAACTCCAATATAACTGTGCCCCCCGATTTTCGGTATTTTGAAAGACTTCCTCGCATTTTCCAACTGAATTGAGTGTAATTTGAAATTCCATGTTGTTGGAGGCTGACAACGATGTAAAAATGAATTATTTTGGTCTAAGCTCTCATATAAAGGTCCCGCCTTAAATTGGGTATTTTGAAAGTTTTAATTTTATTTTCCCAACAAAGTAGCTGTCAGCAAAATTAATACAAAATATTTTTGTAGATAAATATTTATAGAGGTCCAAGTTTAGATTTCACGAGGTTATCGTAGGATAAAAAACATATTGCATATTTTGGTATGGGGGCTATATACAAAGACTCGCCTCAATTTATGTAATTGGGAAATTATTATTATTGGTTCATGTTTTTTAATAGCCCCCATATAACTGTTCTGTTTAATTTTGAAGTTCGTTATTTAATTTTCTCAGAGAACAAAAAACCTATTTGCGATAAATATAGAAGGACATTGTTACCAAGTAAAGCTTCCGAGCTCTAAGTGAACTTTTAATAGCATACTACATGATGTTCGGTCCGATCGAACTTAAGGGAACCCCCCCCATTCTCGATTTTTTATTTTTAAGATTTTAAATGGGCTGGTAAATGAATACCAATGCTTGTTAAGGTTTGTAACTTGGCACATATATATTTGAAGATTTAAAAAGGAAGAAAAATAATTTACAAAAATTTGTTGTTGTTGTTTTGTTGTTGTTTTTTGGGTGCAAAGAAAAGTCCACATTTTCGATGGCGAGCATGATAACTCCTCACTGGAACATCGGAATCCGAAAATTCCAACTGTGTTAGAAAGAGGACATGTCTGGCTCTCGTATGAACTAGGATTATTGACTTCGCTCTAAAATTAACAAAATGGTGGACCTTTGAAAAATTGGTTTTGGAAAATCGCCGATTTTTTACCAAAAACCATGTTAAAAAATAAGGAAGATCTTCACCGATTGGCTTTATCCTAGTTCATACGAGAGCTATACACTCTCAGAGAAACGCTGCAAAATTTGGAACCGATTGGATTATTGGTTTTTGAGTTATCGTGCCCGCCATTCACAAAAAAATGTTTAGAGTAAAACGCGTTTAAAGTTTGAGAAGCCCTTTAGCCGTCACTTAATGTTGATACAATAAATCGGATATATCTTCAAGACTTCTTGAGATTTTCACTTGAAATTTTGTAGAGACATTCCTTAATCAGTGTAGATTCGAATTATATCAACAAAAATTTTGACACCGAGAATGGGGGGGTCCCCTTAACGACATTTTCATTTGTTATAAAAAACAAGAAAATTACCTGCTTTGTTTAGGAGAAGAAAAAGGACCAAAAAGTCTCCAAAAGGTCAATTGTCTGTGAAAGACCTCTTGTGGATAGAGAAACACTTCTGATCACTAATAAATCCATAGATGCTTGTTAAATACTTATTTTCTTCGAGGGTGGATTCTCAGATAATCTTAACACGAATTCTCAAAATATTCTTACGATCTTGTATTTTTTATATATGAACGGTCTCATACAAAGAAGAAGGTGAAGAGGTTCTTTTATTTTATAGAAAAAATACAAACATGTTATGAAAAAATTAAAATAAAACAATTATTTATGTTATTTTTTTCTTATATTTCTATAGAAAAAAATCGATCTCAGTTAATGGAGTTGATTTTTCCTAAAGAAAAAAAATCAACCTCAGTTGATGGTTTTCTACTGAAACCATTTTCTTACATATATACAGGGTGAGATAAACGAAAGCAACAAACCGTGCTTTACAAAATACTCCAGACACAATAGTCCAACCGATTCGTATCCGGAGATTTTGGCCACTGTGTGCTGGAAATGAAGCGATGAACCTCATTTTGTAACCATTCTTGGGCAGGGTGCGCAAAATTCGTTCGCGAATGATTCAAAATACGTTCTTTTTTTTCGTTTTGGGCTCATTTTACGAATGAATTTATAGCGATAAATTATTTACCAAACGAGCATTCGCCAAACGAATGTTCACACGCACATAACAAACGAGTGGGAGCACACAACAACGATCGATCTTTCGTTTTCTGGTTGAAATTCTTTCTGACATTCGCTCACGAATGTAAACAAACATTCGCGAATTTTCAAATTTTTAATGCTCAAAACAGCCATAACAACAAACGTTTGTGAACTCAATATTTGTTGGGCATCGGTTTTGTTATTTCACACATGCTCAACACTTTCTGCTACACACACATTCATTCGCTGTGTGTGTTTACTTGTTTATCATATTTTTGCTTATTGCTGTTTTTAACAACACTCGCGAGGATTCGCGAACATTTGTTTTTTGAGTTTTTTTTAAAGAATACTCTTCAGCAACAAATGCTCGCGAAAGAACGAATCGACGACGCTTGCAGCGAAATATTATCGTTTGTGAATTTTTCATTCATTGTAACTTTATCCTTCGCGATAAATTGAAAACAATCGAATTCTCGCCGTGAGCATTCGTGAGAAAGAGAGTGCTGAGTGCCATGGTGCTGAGTCCTGTTGGAATGTATAAGGTCTGCGGTCAAAATGTTTGCGTGTTCAAGGCTTTAATACATCCTCCAGAATATTTTAGCGATAATATTCGGAATTTATTCTGATGCCACGGTCGATTAATATGAGCGGAGTGCGAACATCGGCTGTTATGGCGGCTCACCATGGCCGGCGCTTGTGTTCATTTTGTTTGCTTTCAAACTGCTGGACAACGAATGTTTTCTCATCGGAGAAACCCAAATACGGCAGTTCACCACTTTCGGCCAAGCGAAGCAACTCTTTAGCTCTTTTGAGTCTACTTTCTATCTGTTGCGCTTTTTGGAATGTCAATGGCTTTACCCCGAGCTCATTTTCCAATATTTGCCGAATGGAGACATTTTCCGGCCACTGCGGCGCTGGTTTCGATTAAGTCGCTTCTTTACTTTTCGAACCATTTCAGCTGATGTTGCTGTTTTCTTCCGTCCATTGCCTTGATGTCGGGCTACGAACGATGGTACAAGACACAAAATATTTATTCACATTTAACCGACAGTCACTTATGGTTTTCCAGCTACATAAAAAGTAATCACACTATGATGCTTGAATTCCATAACGAATAACGTTTTTTTCCGGAAAATTCTCGCCAAAATGCTTTTGTACGCTTGTAAACAATATAATGAGCTGGAATAGTTTTAACAGCTGTCGGACGAGTGGCTTAGAAATGACAGCAGTCTGAAGTTGGTTGCAGTTTTTTCATCTCACCATATATTCTTGATTATAACTGCATATGGTAATAATATTCAAATAAATGACGTTTGCTACATTTATTACATTTTATACTGCAATATGACCTATATACCATTTTGATAGTCGAAAACCTAAAAATTCGTAATACGGACCATCCCTGAATTTTTGTATAGGATATCTGCATATGATCTTTTCCTTAAAAGAGTCTCAGTTTTATGGTGGTCCTTTAGAAAGATTTTTGTTATAGAAACCATTGTAATTTTTTTATAAAATAAAAAAAAGATCTATAAAAAAAATAAAAAAATAACTTTAAAGAAAAAAATGTTGTCTGCTAATTATAATCCGCGAAAAGTGTGTCAAAAACCTATTGTTGATATTGTCGCTATGTTTGCATCTTTGTATGTTATTACAAATGAACATTTTGCTCCAATTGGCTGCAATTGTTGGGCCGCACTTAGTTTGTTGCTGCTCCCACACCCGCCTCCACCGCCACCTCGACCGCCACCGCCACCGCCACAGCCACATTGCATTGTTTCTGTTGCGAATTTTGTATCTCATGGTTCTCAAGCGCCCTTAATTGTATAAATTTTGTTTCGCTCTATTTTTTTTTAAACAAGCAATTAGAAACAAACAACATGTAATTACGAATATTTGTTTTAGCTTCGATAACAAAAAAAAAGTGTTATCGATAGTAGTGGCTTCTGTGAAATCATGTATACAATTTTGGTGTTTAAGCGTGGGATTTTATTTCAGCAAATTTGTTAAGTTTCTTTTGGAGTTTTTGTTATTATTTAATTGGAAATTTATTTAAAATATCAAATCTACCAAAAATGGTAAATGAAACAGTGACAATAATACACCAAATAAATAATTTCCGTATTTGTCAGAAAAATTAAATTCTCATGTCACAGGAAAAATTTTTAAATCTAAATGAAAACCTACACATTCCATTTTTACACTTTTGCAAGTAATTAGTAATAATGATATTAAAAATCTTGACCCTATATGCCGGCAATGTGTTAACCTTAAAATCATTGTCATATGACCTTGACAAAACCCTTTAGTAAAAATACAAACAAACATATTCTATACATGCACATTTAATGTGGTCGTAGTTGTCGTCGTCTGTTGTCCTTCAATAAATTCAAGTAGGCACTATGCCAACAACCAAAACCGGTTGCCTTTTGCCTCCACACCCATGGAATGGAACTGGGACTGGCATGAAAAGCATTTTGTTAATCATTCATCTGCACATGCAAACATCATTATGGAACTTGCTACCCATCTTTATTATTGATCTCAAAAATTGTTGTTGCCTGACTTAGCGACCAAAGAGCAGCTAGTAGCTGGTTGGTTGGCTTATACTGCTGGCACTGCATGCCATGTCTCATGTCATCATGTAAAATGTTTATTAAACTTAAGTACACTTTTTTATTGTGAACTGTTTTAATAACAACAACAAAAACAAATAAAATAAAAAGTCAACAATCTAGGGCATTGTTTGTATTTCCTTCATAATATTATATATGACTATGGATGGGGCCAACCTACAATACAAGGAACGTCTGGCCATAAACAATTGAAATTTTACGAATTAAATTAAGGTATTTCAGTGGAATAAATTTAAAATGGAGTAAAATGTTTCCGTGTGATTTTTATGAAAGTCGGTTTATGTAAAAATGTTTATTATAAATCTTAATGATTATTTATAGAGAATTGTGAAAAAAACGCAGGACGCGATCATACATGTTGTAAGATGTGAATTCGTATAAAATGAATTAATTTATAAAATGAACAGTGATTTAAGTTGCATTTTTAAATATAAAAAATTATCAATTAGTATCAATTATAAAAATGATCAATTGACTTCTAAAATCCAATCATATTTTTCTGTAGATATATAAACATAATCCACGATTAATGTTCACATAGTCCTCGCTAAAATATTATTAAAAAACTATCCTCGGCCTATTTTTAGCTATAGGAAATAATTTAACTTCAGTTAACGAGAATAATTTCTAAAAAATCCAAGACTATTGGCTAGATAGTCCTTAAAAAAATATTCTTTTAAAAAAAAATACACGCTTATTGCTCTGATAGCCTTTGACAACATATTATTTAAAAAATACACCATTATGGTTCAGAGAGTCATTGAAAAAATGTTATTTTAAGGGGGCCCACCCAATTCTTGGGGTCAAAATTGTTTTTTGATTTAATTCGAATCTACACTAATTCAAGAATGCCCCTACAAAGTTTCAAAAGAAAATCTCAAGAACTCTTGAAGATATAGCCGATTAATTGTGTCAGCGTCAAGTGACGGCTAAAGGGCTTCTGAAACTTTAAACGCGTTTTTCTCTTTTGTGAATGGCGGGCACGATCAAAAACTAATATTCAATCGGTTCGAAATTTTGACACGTTTCTCTGGGAGTGTATAGCTCTCGTATGAACTAGGATAAAGCCAATCGGTGAAGATCTTAATTATTTTTTTAACTTAGTTTGTGGTCAAAAATAGGCGATTTCCCAAAAAAAATTTTTTTTTTCAAAGTTCCACCATTTTGTTAATTGTTGTGCGAGGTCAATAATCCTAGTTTATACGAGAGCAAGACATGTACTCTTTCTAAAACCGGTGGAATTTTCGGATTCCGATGTTCCAGTGAGGATTTATCATGCCCGCCATAAAAAATAAGGACTTTTCTTTAATCACAAAAAACAACAACAAACATTTTTTGTAAATTATTTTTCTTCTTTTTTAAATTTTCAAATATATATCGACGCCTACGAACCATAGTATGCTAAGTCGACTTAACATGTTTTAAAGTTATTCACGTTTTTAGATACTACGGTCCTTAATTTAAATTCACTGAAATTTTGGTAATCATCGGCCAATCCAAACCAAAGTTATAAGCAAAAATGTACTTAGCATGACACGTGCGATTATAGAAACTTCCATACTTTGAAAGCTTCTACTTCCATACTTTGAAAGCTTCTACTGAAAAACTCACTTTTCAGACTTCGCATACTATGGTTCGGAGGCGTCGATATGTGCAAAGTTACAAACCTTAACAAGCATTGGTATTCATGGTATTCAGGGGGGGTTCCCTTAAACCAGTGAAGGGAGCAGTATAGTCGGACGGGGCCGACTATACGATACCGTTCTAACGGATGCGGATATTTTTTTCCGAGCCTGGGCAGTATTTCGTGATATTTACCCCTTCTTGCCCGATTAGAGGTCAACATAACCTATTCCTTACCCTGACATATTTTCCGAATTTTACTGATACACAGTACATCCCTCCTAATTACTTGTCCAGTTTCCCTTCACCATGGGTTGTATTGTGATGCTCGGCTTATAATTGTAGCCTTTAAATTGACTCGAAAAATACAAAAAAAAATAAGTTTTCGGTCCACTTCATCACAATACAATTATCTGATCGTCGCCGAAAATTGTAGGCGTTATCCTTGACCATAAGTGGAACTTCATGGAACATTTTAAAGCTATCAGCGCTATATTTCCGCCCTCTGGTGTGGTAAAGGGTTACTAAATAATATCTGAATACATAAGCACCTGTAAATATTTAAGTGTAACTCCCACATCTGAGTACATACGGTATCAATTTAAAGGTCAACCACTGCCCTTGGATATATCAACAACAACTTTTCGGGTCTATGTCCTTCAGGGGTAAATCTATACGCTATAGAATAAAAATTTTGTCATTTTTCACACAAAAATATGGGCCATTTAACCCGCTAAATATTGACCGATCTTTATCAAAAGAGGCAAGCTTATTATTTGGCCCGATTCCCTTCTCCATGCAAAAATTCGCGATGTTTGGACCATAATTGCGGCCTCTAGAGCGACCAGAAAAATCGATAAAAATTAAGTATTTGGTCCATTTCATCCCCTAGATATTAACCGATATAGACCAAAAACAATAGGGGTCTTCATTGGCCAGAACCTATCCTACATGCAAAATTTCGAGAAGATTGGTCCATAACTGTAGCCTGTATCGTGTTTACATAATATAATGGAGGGACGGACACACATGTCTAGATCGACTCAGCTAGTCGAGATATGACGATCGGTATACTTAAAGGTGGGTCTAGGACCAATGTTTTCAATGCACAAAGCTATAATACCTGACAACATAGTTGTGTAGGGTATAAAAATACACCATTATTATTCTGAGAGTCATTGAAAAAATATTATTTAAAAAAAAACAATCTTTTTGCTCAGATAGTCCTTGAAAAAATATTTTCAAAAAATCCACGCTTATTGCCCAAATTGTTAAAAAAAAATATTATTTAAAAAATCCACGCTTATTACTCAGATAGTTCTTGAAAAAAATATTCGTAATGAAATTTACGCTTATTGCTCAGATGGTCATTTAAAAAAATATTCTATAAAAATCCGCGCCTATTGCTTAGATAGTCCTTGAAAAATATTCCTTAAATATCCACCCTTATTGCTCAGAGACTATTTGTAAAAACATTCTTTATAAAATCCAGGCATATTGTTCAGATAGTCCTTGAAAAAATATTATTTAAGAAAAAAAATTCTATTAATGAAATCCCATAAAAATCCGTTATTGAGTATATTTCTTTCCTCAGTTATAGAGAGTTATGTTTCTATACAAAAACAATGTTTTAATTTTTTCCTTTATTTGTAAAAAAAAAATAAGGGTTTGATTCATTATATATTGAAATATTTTGAAATTAGTGTATTTATTTTATTTTTAATATATATTACTAATCTCACAGATCTGGCGTCTACATTCATCAAATTAGCTATAGATTTTTATCAGCAATTACTAAAATTGTATTTTATTGCCGAAGAGAAAATTTTATTTCGTTTTTTTTCTTTCTAATTATTAAAAAATTGCTGATATGGCGAAATTTATTAGCTGTCATTGCAATGATCAATGGCCGTACCAAATAAGAAATTGCAATATTTCACAGGTCACAGTAAGGGGTGGAGATGGCAAACGTTTGTGGTAAGTAAGTGACATGCTAATTTGGTTTAGTGAAAATGCCAAAGGTAACGAAATTATCAGAGATAACCTTGAAATAGCAATTTTAAAGTAAATAGAGGGGAAACTCGAAAAGTTTAATTTTCAACACATGATTTTTGTAGATAGATTAGTAAAAATTCTAAATAAAATAATAAAATTGAAATAAACACAACGTAAATAATTACACATTCACAACAATTAGTATGTAGTACATAAAAGCACCATCATCCGACAATGGAAGCTCCAAGTGTTAAATGTGATTGAACTTTAAAGTGTTGTTCAAGCGTATCATGAATGTGTCATTCATGTTTATGCTTGCCATTGACTGACATTGTCGTCAGCATGACTGACAATATTCTTGCATGAAAACAACAAAAACAATAGAAAAATAAACGTAACAATACTTCATAATATATATGAAACAAAGTCCGGCGGGTTTGAAAGTGTGTGTGTGTGTGTGTCTGTATGTTGAGGTTACAAACAATGAAAAATGCACAACAAAAACAAACAATTGAAAGGAAATTTAATGCGGTCAATGTTGATATTGTTGTTGTAAAGATTAACAAAGGTGACAAAATCTGTAAGAATTACAGAGATTTTTTTCCAATAGAAAAACATTTTGAAATAGGGAAAATCAATCAAAACTCTTATAAAGCTTAAAGTTTAGAAAGTAATTGTAAAAATATTCCTAAAAAAGTCAGGCTTAAAACTCCGTGAGTAATTGTAAAAATGTTCTTTAAAAATCAGCCTCAAAACTCCGTGAGTAACTGTAAAAATATCCATTAAAAATCATCGCTTATTGTTCAGATAAAAATAGTCCTTAAAAAATATCCTTTAAAAATCAACGTTTATTGTTCAGATAAAAATAGTCCTTTAAAACTATCCTTTAAAAATCAACGTTTATTGTTCAGATGAAAAAATAGTCCTTGAAAACATATCCTTTAAAAATCGACGGTTATTGTTCAGATAGTCCTTCAAACAATATCTTTTTAAAATCCTCGCTTATAGTTCAGATAGACCTTAAAAAATCATTTAAAAAATCTACGCTTATTGTCCAGATAGTCCTTGAAAAAATCCTTTAAAAATCCACGCTTATAGATGCATAGTTCTTTGAGAAATGTTTATTAAAATAACTCTTATTGTATAAGACTGACCTTGAAAAAATCATTTAAAAAATCCACGCTTATTGCCCAGATAGTCCTTGAAAAAGTATCCTTTAAAAATCCACGCTTATTGCTCAGATAGTCCTTGAAAAAATATCCTTTAAAAATCAACGCTTATTGTTCAGATGAAAAAATATCCTTTAAAAATCCACGCTTATTGTTCAGATAGTCCTTTAAAAATCTATGCTTAAAACATTCAAGTGTATTGCTCTGATCGTCCTCGAAAAAAAATCTTAAAAAATCCAAGTTTATAGCTCAGATAGTCCTTGAAAAAATATCCTTTAAAAAATCCACGTTTATGGCTCAGATAGTCCTTTAAAAATATCCTTAAAAATACACGCTTATTGTTTAGATATTCCTTGAAAATGTAACCTTAAAAAATACACGCTTATTGTTCACATCGTCTTTGAAAAATATCCTTAAAGAATCCACGCTTATTGTTTAGATATTCCTTCAAATGTATCCTTTAAAAATCCGCGCTTATTGTCCAGATAGTCCTTGAAAAATATTCTTTAAAAAATCCACGCATATTGCTTAGATAGTCCGTGAAAATATAACCTTAATGTTTTTAAAATATCCTTTAAAAAATCCACGTTTATTTCTCAGATTGTCCTAGAAAAAATTTCCCTTAAAAATACCCGTTTATTCTTAGATAGTCCTTGAAAAAATATCCTTTAAAAATCCACGCTTATTGCTCAGATAGTCCTTGAAAAAATATCCTTTAAAAATCCGCGCTTATTGCTCAGATAGTCCTTGAAAAAATATCCTTTAAAAAATCCACGCTTATTGCTCAGATAGTCCTTAAAAGGATATTCTTTAAAAAATACACGATTATTGCTCAGATAGTCCTTGAAAAAATATCCTTTAACAATCCACACTTACTGCCCTGATAGTCCTTGAAAAAATATCCTTTAAAAATACATGCTTATTGCTAGTCCTAGAAAAAATATCCTTTAAAATGCGCTTATTGCTCAGATAGTCCTTAAACAATATATTTTAAAAAATCCAATTAATGCTCAGATTATCCTTGAAAAAAAACTTTGAAAAATCCACGCTTATTGCTCAGATAGTCCTTGAAAAAATATCCTTTAAAAATCGACGCTTATTGTTCAGAAATATCCTTTAAAAACCTATGCTTATTGTTCAGATAGTCCTTGAAAAAATATCCTTCAAAAAATAAAATTTTGTCATTGTTCACACAAAAGTCAGGGTCCATTTGACCCTCTAAATATTGACCTATCTTTAGCAAAATAGGCACGCTTATTCTTTGGTCCAATCCCAGTCTCCATGTAAAAATTCGAGATGTTTGGGTCATAATTGCGGCATCTGTAGCGACCAGAAAAACCGACAGAAATTATGTATTTGGTCCATTTCATCCCCTAAATATTAAACGATCTTTACCAAAAACAATAGTGGTCTTCATTTGGCCGAACTCATCCTACATGCAAAATTTCGTGAAGATTGGTCCATAACTGTGGCTTGTATCGTGTTTCTGAAGGACCGACGGACGGACACACATGTCTAGATCCACTCAGCTAGCCAAGATATGACTATGGGTATACTTGAAGTTGGGTCTAAGACCAATATTTCGCGGCGTTAAAAACTCTTGGCGCTGCACAAAGCAATAATACCCTGACAATATAGTTGTGTAGGGTATAAAAATGAGGCTGATTTTAAAATATATCCATGCTTGAACAAATAAAATACTTAAAAATACTTAAAAAATTAACCTAAGAACTATTTAAGAAATATACTTTAAATATTCAAGCTTACTGATATTCCTTAACAAATTGAAGCCTTCGAAAAAATATATATTTTTTAAATCGTTCTCATGTTCGCAAACTTTTTGCTCAAATAACTATGATAATCCTTAAAAATTTAAATAAATATCCACATTGAAATGATATAAAAATATTATTTATTGTAATAATATCACAACTGTCACATTTATTTCCCTATACAACGAAGATAACGTTTGACAACAAACACTTTTTTTATTCTAATCCCATTAGCTTATAGATCACGCTATAGCTTCATAATTGGGCCTATATAACGAACAAATATTTTTATCTTTATATTAAAGAAAATCGAAAATATAAAAGGGAAATGGCTTTAAATAATTGTGACAGCAGATGATTATATATGTCAGAACAAACCTGACAAAATCTAAATTGCCAATGCTTATTAGAGCAGAAGCCATAGGAATATCAACAAGCCATTAGCACCGACAGAAGTATTTTAGTATAGACCCAAAGAAAGGGGCAAACACACACACACAATACCCAGTATAATATTTTCTAAGATGTTGACACTTCTTAGAAAATATTTAAAACAAAAGGGGTAAACATCAGCTATTCGTCGAGCATTAGTGTCATAGTGGACTACCGGCGTTTCCTAACCCTCCTCCCCTAAAATTGGAACGTGCGTATTATTCAAAAGATAAAGCTTAGTCCAGATTATATTTTGTTTTAGCTATAGAATATTTGTTTGTTTGGGGTTCGTAGTTATTTGGCCATTAGCCTGTGCAGGTGAGGCAGCCATTGACGTTTCACTTATTTCCATTTGTTTGGTTGTGGTTTATCATTTGTACAATTCAAACAAAAACAAAAAACAACAACAAAATGTAAACATAAATAAAGGTGCACCACCTTTGGACGCACAGCTGAACGGACGTCCGTTCAAACAAACACCTTCATCGGTCGCACTCCGATCCATAAACAATTAATGAACTTGTTGTTGGTGTTGTTGTTGTTGTAGTTACCTCGTTACGTTCTACCTAACACAGATTGTTTATTTACATTGACGGTAGTATCGCTTTTGTTGTTGATATTGCAGAGCGTTGCTATATTTGTATTTTGTCGTTCTTCGTTGTTGTTGTTTTTAAATAATCTATTTTTACTCTAAACAATGGATGTACCGGCCGAACCACATTTTTTATCATTTGCTATTGAATTTTCATTGTAGTAGTTCAAGAGTGGGGCTATTTTTAATTACGCTACAGCGCATAGAAGTAGCCCACTTTTGATTTCGCTGTGTTTGAGTTTATCTTGGATACGTTGATAAGAATTTAAAATAATTTGTTTGCAAAATATACTAAGATCTTATTAATAATCTTTGAAAAGTAGTTAACAGTTCTTAAACAGACTTTAACACAGAAGGGATTTTTCTATAGAAAACATATTCAGGTCCTTAACGAATAATCGACAATATATAGGTTTTTTTAATTGTCTGCTTGGCATCACTATAAAGCTATTTTATACCCTCCACCATAGTATGAAGGGTATATTACCTCCCTCCCAAAAATGATAAATATTCGCATCCTTCTTTTAGGGGTAGTTCCCATATAACCCCCTTTTTTTTATTAAAAATAGTTATCCGATTTTTCCGCGTTTTGTATTGGGTTCTATGACTTTGTTGTAATCATTTTACCTGCGGAGGATATAGAGAAAAAAATTAGAACGTGAAGTTCGAGTATGAACCAGAGACCTGCGCCGAGCAAATATGTCGGCGGCGGCGGCTTGTGTTAAAAATGTCGGCGGCGGCTTAAAGCCTGCTGTGAGCCGATGTCAAGGCATAAAATTGTTTCGTTTTTGAAAATTAGATCTTCTTTGCTGTCACTTATTTTTTCATAGAATACAATATTGGTGTTGATTGTGGGGTACTTACGACCCTGAAGATCTAATATAACCCTGAAAATCTAATCTAATTGGTAATTCTCCTAAAACAACGGTTCCTAATTAATTTATAATTTCCAAGAAATAACCCTTTTAGTCGCATGGGAGTCTCCTCAAAGCAAACTTTGCAAAGTTGGAACTTTGTAAGAACAGGTTTGTTTCCAATTACCAATTGACCAAAATGGTCCCAAACCACTGATCCTCCTGAGGATTTTTTGAAAGCAATTGTACTTTTTTCTTTAATTTGACTTTTTCTGCTCAATATTTTTTCATACTCATTTATGTCGTTATCAATTTCAGTAAACACAGCTATGTCGTCATAGGATTCTGAATTAGTTTCATTTAAAATATTATTTTTTTTGGACATAATTTGTAATTTTTTGTTTATTATTTTTATTTTTGTTTATTTGCTTTTAACATAAAAAACAAACGCACACTTTAAAGAGTTGCCTATTTGCCAAAAACAAAAATAGCGTTCCAATATTACCATATTGCAAAAATAAAAATTTTGTTATACAATTATACCCTTCACAACTATGTTGTCAGGGTATTATAGCTTTGTGCAGCCCAAAGAGTTTGTAATGCCGCGAAATATTGGTTCTAGATCCACCTTTAAGTATACCGATCGTCATATCTCGACTAGATGAGTCGATCTAGACATGTGTGTCCGTCCGTCTTCCATTATAATTTGTAAACACGATACAGGCCACAGTTATGGACCAATCTTCACGAAATTTGGCACGTATGATGGGTTCTGGCCAATGAAGACCCCTATTGTTTTTGGTAAAGATCGGTAATATTTAGGGGATGAAATGGACCAAATACTTAATTTTTGTCCGGTTTTCTGTTCGCTCCAGAAGTCGCAACTATGGCCCGAACATCGGGCTAAGGAATAAGCATGTCTGTTTTGACAAAGATCGGTCAATATGGACCCAAAAATTACAAAATTTGTATTCTATAGCGTATATATTTACCCCTGAATGACATAGACCCAAGAAGTTTACAACATATCCATGAGGATTGGTTGGCCTTCAAATTGGTATCAATTACGTTGCCGTATGTACTTGGATGTGGGAGTTACACGTAAATATATACAGGTGCTTACGCACTCAGATATTATTCAGTAACCCATTATCACACTAGAGGGCGGAAATATAGCGCTGATCGCTTTGAAATTTTCCATGAGGATCCAGATATGGTCAAGTACAACGCCCATAATTTTTGGTGATGATCAGATAATAACATTGGGATAAAGTGGACCGAAAACAAAATTTTTTGTGTTTTTTTCGAGTCGATCTATAGGACACAATTGAACACAACCCACTGTAGAGGTCAAGAGAGTGCAAATATTGCCCAAGATCAAAATATAGAACCACAGAAAGTTAGATTTTCGAGGAAGTTGTGTAGGGTATCATATGGTCGGCCCCGTCCGACTATACTGCTCCGCTCACTGGTTTTTAATTATAATAATTAAATAATTATATTAATTATAAAAACAGTATATTTGCACATTTTTGTTATAACGAAAATGAAACGGCGGCTGTATTTAAGCCGATTGAAGCCGAACAAAATTTCGGCGGCGGCGACTTTTGAATTTTATCGGCGGCTCGGTTCAGCCGGCTGTGAGCCGATCGGCGCAGGTCTCTGGTATGAACTATATAAAACCTGTGGCGAAGGCCATATATAATTGTAACCTCTAAATTTCGGTATTTTGGGGATGTTCCATCCTACCATACGTCGTCAATATCGGTCCACATTTTGGGGTTTTTAGGAAAAATATCCATAAACATTTCTGAAATATGTATTTCATGTATAATGAGGTCACTCAATATATGTCACCTCAATATAACGATAATTCCTGAAGGGAAGAATTGAGATATATAACAAAAATATTGGGTTCAAAATTGACATATATCTGACATTAATTAGGCATAGTCCTCACATAATAATAACCCCAAATATTCGCTAATTCCAACACAATGTAATCAATATTGGTCCCCCTTTAGGCATAGCCTCATATAACTTTGCAATCTAAATTGCAGTAGTTTGGGGATTTTTTACTCTACCATGCTTTATTAGTATCAGTCCACGCTTTGGGATTTTAGGCAAAATCCCCATTAAAAATTGCTGAAATTTTTATTTGATGTACATAATGGTTTACATAAATTCGGTTTGTAGTATTATCGGTATAGGTTCCGTTTTTGGTATTTTCCCTATATTTTCATTTTAAGTATCTGTCAGTATACCTATGGTGGAGGGTACCCAAAGTTCGGCCCGGCCGCTTTTTTCACTTGTTTTAAATTATTTCCTAAAGATTAATATGAGCGCGTATGAAACAAATATCAGTTGAGGGTAATTCCTATAATGTTTGAAGAATATTTTCAAAAAAGGTGACTATCTGAGGGGGAGTGTTGTAGAAATAATTTTTGCATGATCCTTGTCCTTATAAAAAATATGTCTAATTTTTGAACAAAACATTTAAAAAAATACATCTCCTGAAAAAAGAAGAATTACATAAAAGAAAACAAAAGCTTATGTAAAAACATAAATGTGACGATAAACGTTTGTCGAAATCTGAAAACTAAAAAGTATGTGTACTTACAGTCAGTCATTTGACACACTTTCTACTTCCTCGCAGTAGAATTTCTTTACATGACATACATAGATGATATATGCAGATGCCTGAACTTCAATAGAACTATGACAACTGATTAAAAATGCATATGCCTTTGAAAAATGCTTAGTAATTATCATACGACTCGGTGGGCGCATATCCTCTCCTCGCTGTCTAAATGTTTTATATCCGGCGCCCAGATGAATGCATTTCTAGACGCATAAGTCGGATAATAGATTGTGCGATAGAAACAATAGATTCCTATGAACAAATATGAATAATTAACACAAAACAACGATAAAGAAAATTAAAAAAAACGATAAAGAAAATTAGAAAGATTGGGGGAAAGACGTTATGCATTTTTTAAAATATACCATCAACTCATAGGGTATATTTTAAATATAATTTTTAGTGACTGAGGTGTCATTACAAAAGTTTTCAAATTTAACACTTTATTATTTTTACCACTTTATTAATTTTAGAAAGGTTATACTGAATCGATTCGGAGCTCATTAAGAATATAAAAAATCCGCAAACGCATGAAGTTAACATAGAAAAACAATTACTAAATAAATTCTAAAGCTAATAAAAAACAAATAATTATCGAATGAGTCATGGTCATTGTAGATAGATTATCGCATAATTAAAACGAAAGAAAAAAACAACTGATTAAAATACAAGATAAAAATAAATATGAAACAGACAAACTTAGGGGACAGAAGACCTCAACGAAAACGGGATAAAGCTAATATTCGACCATAAAAAAAATTAAATACGCTAATAGTGTCTGTTCCGTATGGACACATTGAGATACAATACGCGACTTAAAAATTCGTCACAAATAAATTCGTATGTAGGTCATAAAAAAAAACCGACCCATTTTGCTCCGAGATTTTTTTTTGTTAAGAAAAACTTAAATTTTTTTAGAGAAATAATGGACCTTTGATGTCTAACATTTTCTCAACAAAATTTTCCGATTTCGTTCTCCCAGGAAATAGGATTTTTTGTAGAATATTTCTATAAGTTAACTAAAGACATAAGATACCCCATTATGATATCTTCTGTATATTAATACCTAAAGAATACTTCGTTAGGATATATCAAAACCTCAATGTATGTTGCTGGGTGACAGATTCCATACTCACTGAGAGTCAATATACCTAAATATTGTCATTTCAGTTGGAGAATTAGACATTGTTAAAATGTGTCTGTGTATGAATAAACATGGATCTATCCAATTTGTTTAACCCTACGGTCAATAACCAAAAAATTATACGTAGATCAATAACCGTGGTACATTAGTACCCATCCAAAGACAGCTTTGTAATTCATTAAAAAATTGAACTATCGTGAGGTTTTTTGTTTTAAATTAGTCTATACGGATCAAATCTAGATGTAGGACTCTAAATTATATACATGCTCTAATGATAATCTATCTAAAACAATCGTAATAAATTCGTTATAGCTTTCGAATGGGTTAAGCTTTTATAGGCGGTAGGGTCTATTCGAATTTTGCCAGTCCTAGTGTCTGTTATTTGTTTTTGAATTTACTGAGAGGGCAACATCTTTCAAAGCTGACAATTTATAATTCTGATACATGATTCGATATAGCCGACCAATTTTCAGATTTTTAATTGATTTATGTGCTTGTATGGTGGAAAAATGTTTGCAGACATTTTTCATCATAGGTCCACCATTCGACGCATATGGAAAAACTTTAGTTGTTTTAGTAAAAGCGATCAGATTTTTACTTCAAAAAAAAAAAAAAAAAAAAAAAAAAATCTGATTAAAAGGAGATTCCGTCGCGTAGCCGGTGTTGGTGTCTGTCCATAGGAGAAGGTCTTCAATCCCCGGCCAAAGACCTGCCACCCAAAATACTATTATATATAAAAGGAGAATCTGTAGCGTATAAAGAATTTCCTTGATTTTGTAGGATACTAAGGCCATTTGATTCACAATTTTGGAAAGGGCAAATTGTAGTCTAAGTCAGGATTGGTCTATAGGGACCATAATGGACCAAGTTCGTCTTTTAGGATTTTTCATAAAATCGGGGTCCAAAACCCATTTTTTAACTGTGTCTCCCAAACGGTATTTTTATAAGCTTTAAAATTATACCCATCCGTAGAACCGGGTACCCGTACCCGAACTTCTGCGTCAAATAACCGGGTAACCGGGTACGTCCCCAAGAAAAAATGTTTATAAAAATACCTACCTATGGAAAAATTTCAAAAATATCTTATCGTTTTTAGTAGTTAAGCTCCTGATATAATGCTTCAACCCCCTTAAAGTACTTTTTATTTTCTTATACCCTCCACCATAGTATGGAGGGTATATTAATTTTGCATTTCCGCTTATAACTCATCGAAATAATCATTTCCGAAATAATTCAATGACGATTTAGCCATGTCAGTCTGCTGTTGTAATCACTCTAGACTCTAAACGAATTGAGACAGATCGCCAAAATTTTGCATAGAGTCGTCTTTTATCTGCAGGCAGGTCAAGTTCGAAGATGGGATATATAGGTCCACGTTTAGGTATAGCTCCCATATAAGTGTACCCCGCAATTTTCGGTATTTTGGAGTTCCTGAGCGCGTTTTTTGACCGAATTCACTGAAATTCGGTACATTGGGTTCCTATTGGGTAGTAAATGTATCCACAAAAAATATAAATATAGGTCCACTTTTTCTGGTAGCCCCCATATAACGGTAACTCCTAATTTTCAGTATGTTGGTGGTATTGATCGCGTTTTCCCATCGAATTGGCTGTAATTTAGTATTTTGAGTTCTTAATAGGTACCTAACCTATCCGCAAATAATTGTGAATATAGGTCCATTTTTTGGATAGCCCCAATTTTCGGTATTTTGGGGTTCTTAAACGCATTTTTAATCCGAATTTACTGCAATTTGGTATTTTTTACTGGTATATGGTAACAAATCTTCCTACAAAAATTATTAATATTCGCCCCCTTTTTGGGGTAATCCCCATATAACCCCCTTTTTATGTTAAAATAGTTATCTGATTTGAGTTTGGTTCTAAGACTCTGTTGTAGTCATTTCACCTGCGAAGGAAAGCGAGATAAAAAATTAAAACGTTAGGTTCGATAATGAACTATAGCCGCATTTAGACCAAGCCCCTGTGTTGAGGTTCCAGAAGGAGTGGACCGATATTCCCCATCTTTGAATTTGAACTAAATTTGGAAGAAATAAAAAGATGGGCAAAGTTTGGATGAAATCTAAATTTTCTGAAACAGATTTGGTCCAAAGAAACATAAGGTCTAGAGCCAATATTTCGATTTTCACCGTGTTAACAATTAGCCATAAGGCTGCGAGTACTAAAAATTTCAGAAATTTTTAATATGATTTATATAATCTGGTTTTAGAAATGTCAGTATAGGTCCACTTTTTGGTATGTTCCCTATATTTTCATTTTGTAGTACCTGTCAGTATATCTATGGTGGAGGGTATCCAAAGTTCGGCCCGGCCGAACTTACCGCTTTTTCACTTGTCTATTTTTAGAAGAAATTCGGCATAATAATGGCATAATTATAATTATGCCATGTCCAAAGTGTATAGAATTGATTAAATTTCTTCGCTGTATTGACAAAGTTCCAGCCTCATTTCTATATATGAGCTTATATAGAGTTACCGTCCCATTTTACTCAGAAGAAATAACCCTGTGGGCAGACAATATAAAAATTCCCCCCTTCATGGTTAAAGTTTTTACAAATTACTGTCTGATCGAACGCATTTTTAATGTCTAATATTGACTACCTTCAGTGAAACCTCTCCGTCACCTTTCCGAAGAAATATTGTCTGCATTGTATTTTTTTGTACTTACTTTGGATCTTGGATGCGTATGGATACATCATCGGTTGAACGTTGCTTGGAACGCATTGGTGTCGATATAACTGTGGATCCGTACACCCGTATAGCCTCATCGGTCTCTTCTTCGAAGGCATCATGAATGGAAAAACGTTTCTCCTTATTCTGACGGCCAACGGAGAAATTACCGTTGCTATTATGCATTGTGTACGGTTGGTGTAGTGTTTGTTGTTGTTATTGTTAGAGATAGATGATTGGGTGGCGGTGGTGTTGGTGGCAGTTTCAAGGGTCGGTTGTAACGTCTACGCTGTGTAGTAGCTGTAGTGGGTGTTAGAAGGTTGCGTATCCGTTGTGGTTCGTTAATGCTGCAGAGAGCGTAACGTTCTATGTGCGTGTAAGAGTGCGTGAGTGAACGAAGTACACTATACAATACTTTCTCTTTGTGTTTTTCTTTCTGCCTTTCTTTTATTTATAGTTTTTCTTGTTTATGTGTTGTTATTGCGCTGTCGGTTTGACTCTGTTTTCGTATTTTTTGTTGTTGTTAACAAATGTTGAATGCTATTCTTCTTCTTGTTTGTGTTCTTCTTTTATTTTGTTTTCTTCTTTTCTCGTCGTTAAGGAATAAAACGACATAAAATAGAAAGAAAACAAAACAACAACATAAAGTTGCTGCTCTACAACAACATAACACTACCACCACACTATTCTGCCTGTAGCAGCAACAACAAAAATAACAACATTAGCAGCAGCAGCACAGAAGTAACCACCAAAACACGGATACATGAAAATGAGACAACGTTTGTGTTTTTCGTTTTTGTTTTGTTCAGTGATTCGTGTTAAAAATTTTACTTCACACAATAATTTTGTATGTTTTTCTTCTTGTACATTATTTTTTCTGTCGATGTTGATTTATTTTGGGGTCACAATTCAACAAGAACAAGCTGCAACAAATTTCAATAACAAAATGTTGGATTGATTGAGAAATTGTAATTTGATTTATTTATATTGCACTAGGAGGTTGTTGTGTTTCACCGAAAACTATTTTCAATTGATTTTTATTTCGAATTCTTTGCCAAAAAACCTAAACCGAAATATATTTGAGAGATTTATATGGTTTTTTTTTATATAAATAATTAATTCACTGCAAAATATTTGCAACAGCTTTTTCCGAAACTGAATTCTCCGTTTTCTATCGACTCCAAATCTTCAATTATGGAGTTATTTTCTTTTTGATATATAAATCTTTTTTAAGGCGTCGTTATTTTGCTTCTGCGCCTGTTTATTTTCGTATTTCAACTCCATACAGCACAACACAAAAAAAAAAAAGAAAACAATAGCAACTTCGTACACACAACACCCAATTGGTAATTGAAATTCTTCTTAATAACTCTTTTTGTCTTCTTTTAAGATCTTTTATATTTATCCACAAAGTTGAAGAACAACTTAATTTTACAACAACAATACAATTTGTTATTTCTTGTGTTTTATTTCCCGCAAATCTTCGTGTTAAAACAATTGTCGTTCTATTTCTTTGAAAGAAAATAACAACAAACACAAAACGAACACCCGAACACGTTTAACTGCTTTGTAATGTCAACTAGTACTGCTGGCTGTGAGAGAAATTAGGGATATGTAGACCGTTTTGTGGACTAATCGAAAATAGCTGGAGTTTTTTTAAATAATCGATAATTTATGTTATCGAACGAAATATGATGTACTTTTGCTTTTTGACGGCGTTAAAAGGTAAACTGAAATTGAAGAAAAGAATTATTGAAGAAAATAATTATAAATATTAATTAAACAGTCAGATGGACAATTTAAAACTCTTCCTACTTTAAAGAAATATTTTTGAGGGCACAAAGCAAATGCAGAGAGAACATGCATGATGGCATCTTAAAATGTTAACGGCGTTACTCTACTTTTAATTGTATTTTCATTATTTACCACCAGGGGGAAACATAGATCAGAGTTAAATGATTGCTTAGCGTGGTTTTACTTTTATCGGGATCGGTGTTGAGAGTTTCTCTCTCTCTCAGTGGTAAATTGTGTTGGAAAACATTACCACAGGTAGGAACAAAAAAGTACGAAAATGTACCTACAATTCTACTTCAAATGATAATAAATCATATGGTCTGTTCCCCTACTGCAAGCATCTACAAATGTTTACTATTTTCTTCGATATCATAAAGGAAAAATTGTTATCGTAGTAAAAAGTCGTACATTCTTGTAGGTTAAGGAACGGGCCAATAATTATCGAGAATTATTGGCCAATATATATACCAATTATTTGCATAATAATATATGTTATAATTTAAGCGTTAATGTATTCACGAATAATAAAAAATCTAATTTTTGTTTTGGTACGTTTATATCAATTCGTACCTTTTGTGAACAAAAAGTACGCTTGTTACAAAATTAAAAATAGCACAACTCTAATTACTCTATCAAGAGAGAGAATCTCTCAACACCGATCCCGATAAATGTAAAACCGCGCTTATATTATGGCGTGAAATAAAAATTTCCAATTTAAAGACACGTTTAGACTATGCCTTCTAATTAGAAGAACCCGAGGTCCTAGCCGTTTAGCCTAGTATTAAAATGATGTAGCCTGTTGGTATTAGTGTAAGGACATTTATCGGAGTTTATACGATAGTCTATGTACGTACAGAAGAACGTTTTCAAATGTGGAACGGATTGAAGTATGTACTTTTATTTTTCACCGGTTAATTGCATTTTATTGAAAAATAATTTGACATTTTTATAGACCCATGGTTCCTTTTGAGAATATGCATAGAATCACTTTCTGAGTCGATTTATGTATGTCGAGAGGGACGGACGTCTGTTGATGTTAAATTGTAAACAAAGTACATGCCGCATTTATAATCTGGCCCAAGGACGAACCCTATTGAAATTGCGAAAAATCGGTTCAAATTACATATATCTCCCATATATATTTTCGTCCGATTTTATGTAAATGATGTACCGAATTCCGTATATATTTTTACGAAATTTGGCATAGCATATTGATTTATGACTAGGATAGTGTGTGCTCAATTTTGTAAAAATCGGTTCAGATTTAAATATTTAGATATGCGTGATTTCAGTAATTGAACAAACAGTTCAATTAAGCGGGTATCGGACAACTGATTTCTCGGTTAATTGAACAAAAAATTGTGCAAATTTTGATGTGCAATTAACCGAAAAATACTGTATTAGTTTTTGAGTTACCGTGCCCGCCATTCATAAAAACACTACTTCGAGAGAAAAAGCGTTCAAAGTTTGAGAAGCACTCTTGTTCAGATTTCAAGGGACATTTTTGAACTAGTAAGGAAAGTAGTAAAGTCGGACGGTACCGACTATATGATACCCTTCACCATTATGGGTATACTAAACAGTTCTATTAATATGAAATTGGACGAACTAAAATATGTGATATTTATTAAACGACCTAGATCTATCCATAAACATGTCATTCGTTTGTTACAATGGGACAAAAGTATGTAAATCGACTTCAAACAAATATCATATATAGGGACTTTGGTGCACCATTTTCATGGAATCGGACGAAACTATATATGGGAGCTATATCAAAATCTGAACCGATTTTTCCCAATTTCAATAGGGTTCGTCCTTGGGCCAAACAAATGAGCTGTGCCAAATTTCATCCAAATCGGACTGTAAATGCTACCTGTACTTTGTTTACAATTTAACGCCAAAAGACGGACGGACATGCATAAATCGACTCAGAAAGTGATTCTATACATATTCTCAAAAGGAGCTATGGGTCTATCTCGTTTCCTTTTGCCTGTTACAAACATATGCACAAAGATATAATACCCTGTACCACAGTGTGGTGAAGGGTACAATTAGATAGGTTCAAATTAAGTAAAAAATTAAATTTTTTTAGAACCGTGAGTGGGTGGGGGTTCCATTAAGTGAGCCGTTCATTCTGGTTTAAATCAAATTTTTCCTATACTCAGATATTTAGAGATTGGGGTTTAATTTGTTTCAAAAATATCGTTAAGTGGTATTAAATTTGTTTTTGGCTTTGTGCCCTACTTTTTACTACGATAACGTATTTTCCTTTATGATACCGAAGAAAATAGTAAAATCTAGTAGATTATTGTAGTACGGGAACAGACCAAATATGTTTTGTAAACTTTTCTAGACTCAAGTATACGAGTGCAGTTCGGAATGTTCTTAGTAATAGTACGCATGGCACAAAAAGCGCGGTATAAACAGAAACAAATTTAAGCGGTGTTCGGTTAACTGAAAATAATTTCAGTCATCCGAATATGTAATAAGTGAAATTTTTTCAGTTTTAGCAATTTCAATAAGTCCCAATTTAGATTAGGCGAGTTTACTTGCGGCAAGTCTTTGTTTGTAGGAGAGAGCGGCAAGGGGTATAGAACGTTCCATACATCGAAAAAATCATTAATTGCAGACAAATATCAGTTAGTGTGGGCTTTGAATATATAAAAAAATTGCTCGTACCGACAATTTTCTGGCAATTCGTTTTGTGTATTTCGTATTTGTTGACATTATATATATATTTAAATGTGAAAAAACAACAAATGAAAAAATTTTTTGGAAACCGAATTGCCTTGTATAGACGCATGGAGCAAGTTCAAAATAGAACGACAAAAATTGTCGCAGTAAACTCGCCTAATCTAAATCAAGACTAATTCATATTCGAGTTTCGAATTAACATGTTCACTGCTTAAGGGATTTTTATTATGAACTGTCTCTTATAGCGTATTATTTAAATGCGCGGCTTGTAACAAATCTTACTTATTATGTGGTCTATAATATAATATTTATGATAGGTTGAATGATTTTAAAAAGGGAAAAAATCGGTCCATGTCTTTGAAAAGGTTTCATACTGAGTTTTTAATAGCTGACTTGCCTCTAATATACAAACTTTGTTGATTCTAAAAGTTTGACCGAACGAACATAACGTCCTTCGACGACAAATTTATATATACTTGACATACACGTTCCATACATCGGAAAAATCATTAATTGCAGAAAAATATCAGGGTGGGCTTTGAATATGTGTATTCCTCAAAGCAAAATATTCTGTCATTATCTTCCACGCTCGAGATTTTCAGTAATACGGATTGATTTAAAAGGAAATTGCATTATTTGACTTCAAAGGCTATTTCACTTAACCGATATTTTCAGTTATGTGAAGTATCACTCGGAGTAAATTGTGGACGATTAACCTAAAATGTGCAGGTGCAGGAAATCAATTTCACTTATCTGATATTTTTCAGTTAAGAGACTTACAGTAAAGCGGAGTCGACGTAGTTATGGGAGTTATGTAAAACTAATGGTTTCGAATTTTTTTTTACATAAGGTACTGACTAGATGTATAAAAAATATATCTATACTAATAAAAGAGTAAAGTGATTGACTGACTGACTGAATTAACGATTCATCAACGCCCAGACGAAACGGCTGAAGCTAGAATCTTGAAATTTTGGGTCGCTCTTGGTCCAAATGTGGCAGATAAGGCTGGGTTTTTGGAAATTCGTACCAGAACGGTACGGAAAGTACTAATAAAAGAGTAAATTGATTGACTGACCGACTGATTAAACGATTCATCAACGCCCAGACGAAACGGCTGAAGCTAGAATCTTGAAATTTTAGGTGAGTGTCACTCTTGGTCCAAAGGTGACATATAAGGCTGGGTTTTTGGAAATTCGTACTAGAACCGTACCAAGAGTACTAAATATGGTATCATTTGTATTTGGCGAACCAGTAGAGCTACAACTCTGAAATTTGGATTGAGGGTCACTAATGGAGTGTAGAATAGATGTAGCAAAGAACTTTTTGGAAATTCGAACTATAAGTATCCGAATAGAACTTAAATGTACTAAATATGGTACAATTTCGTGGTTGGATTGAGCTAAAAACTTGAAATTTGGTTTGCAAATTAAGGTTAAAAATTAGGGTCGATATGAGGAGAGTTTGGAAAGCGTGTACTCATGTGTACGAAAAGTACTACATGGTACTATATTTGGTACAAATTTGAATTGGAGGTACAAATCGAACTGGAAAGTAACATTACCGTCGGAGTGTAGGGTTGGGATATCTACGCAGTTTTGGAAATATTTACTTATGTGTACGAAAAGTACTAAATCGTACTATAATTGGTACAATTTGGATTTGGGTTAACCGATAGAGCTGAAACAATGAAGTTTGGAGTTAGGATAATTATAGGGATGTAGGTTTAGGGTCAGGATTCCGTTTAACAAATTAATACTTATGGGTACTAAATGGTACTAAATTTGGTACATTTTTATTTTAGGTGAACCAATATAGCTAGAATCATGAAATTTGGAGTCAGGATCACTGTTGAGCTATAAGATTGAAATATGTAGGAAGTTTTAGAAATTTGTACTAATGTGTACTAAATTTGGTACAATTTAAATTGTGGGTGAAGCGATAGAGTTGAAATCATTAAGTTTTGATTTAGGATCACTGTGGAGGTGTAGGATTGGGGTATGTAGGAAGTTTTGGAAATTTGTACTTTTGTGTACTAAATTTTGTACAGTTTAAATTGTATGTGAACCGGTAGTGTTGGAATCCTGAAACCTGGATTTTGGACTGTGGGGGTGTTGGTTTGGAATAAGAAGGAGGTTTTGGAAATTCGTACTACTTTGTACTAAATTTGGTACAATTTGAATTGTGGGTCAACCGGTCAAGTTGGAATCCTGAAACTTGGATATTGGATCACTGTGGGGGTGTAGGATTGGGATATGTATGAAGGTTTTGGAAATAGAGTTGAAATTCTTAAACTTGGATTTAGAATGACTGTGGGAGTGTAGGTTTGGGGTAGGAAGGAGGTTTTAGAAATAAGTACTACTGTGTACTAAATTTGGTACAATTTAAATTGTGGGTAAACCGATAGTTTTGGAAATTCGTACTACTGTGTACTAAATTTGGTACAATTTGAATTGTGGGTGTACCAATAGCGTTGGAATCCTGAAATTTGAATCTGGAATCATTGTGGGAGTGTAGGAGCGGCGTATGCATGAAGTTTTGTTGGATGGTTTAACAGGGTACTTATTGAAATAATGTGTGCTAAATGAAAAATTTGGATTTGGGTGAACCTTTAGAGTTGAACAGGGTACTTATTGAAATAATGTGTGCTAAATGAAAAATTTGGATTTGGGTGAACCTTTAGAGTTGGAATCATGAAATTTGGTACTAAATGATACTCAAATTTAATTTATGGTCGATGTTAATACACCTTTAAATATTTCATACATTCGCTAACGAAGTTGCGGGCATATATATTTCTAATAAAAAGCTACACACTATAAATATCACACTTTACGAAAAGTATTTATAACTAATTCCAACAACATCTTAAAATTAAATGCAATTTCAGAGAGATCCTTGTGTTAAATTTCAATGTTTTCAAAATTACTGGCCTGGACATCATCACGAACATAGCCAATGCGTCGACAAAAACGTTGATGTCTAGAAAATTAAAAAAATAGGAAAGTTAAATAAAATATATATGAAAGGCAATTGTTTTCTATTTTCCCTTTTAGAAAATTGATTTTTTTAAATACTTACCTCCATTGCCTCAATGGCCCCAGTCCAAAAATTAAAAATATTACAAAACCCTGAATGGCACTGACAAAACTGGATAAATAAAACCACGAATGCTCATCGCTGGATTGGTGTACACTTTTGATATTGGCTGTGGCATCGATTAGACATGAAATGGCCATGACAAGCACAAGGGTACCGTAACGATAGGCACTAAAGGAATCGAAAAAGGGGTAATCATTTTTACAAATTCATTCAATAATAATTTTTGCATTGACTTACAATTTCAATTGTTGCAAATATTCCTTGGAATCCGGCTGGGATTTAAGTAATGCCTTCAGTGATAGAATCACAACCAAATAAAAGGAAACATCGAGACATAAAAGAATGGCATCGATGCCAAACCAATAAATCAAGGCAGACCAATTGAGGGCTAAAAGTAAATTTTAGAATTATAATCAAGATTTCAAAATAAGATAGCCTTCAATGAATACAAAAACTTACGACTAAACCAGCAATAATCTCCACCAATACCAGACTTGAAGCTAATGGAAATGTTTGAATGTTCCAATATGATCAGTAGCAGTACCATTAAAAGAGGTATTCCCATGGCATAACCAGCATATAAAATAAAACGTTTCTTGTCCGAGAGATGATCAATGGATTTTTGTAGCTGCCGGAGCATATTAAATGAGATGACATTTAACCAGCAATATGAGACCAGAAGGAAAAAGTAACCTAGATAACCTATTGGAATGAATTAATTATAAATTTAAATAATAATAGAGAATAGGGATACATTTTAAAGACAAAAATCTCACCTATGACACCACATATGAAATGTGGAAAGACCACATTTGGCAAGGCGATTATGCTTAGAGTTAGACTGCCCATAGATAGGGAAAATAGAAAGCATGCCAATAATTTGCTTTGGAAATTTTGTAACTTCGGATGTAACACATAGACGAGAAGGGTGATCAATATAAACAGAGTGGTGATGATGCCAGCTGGAAAGAGAAAAGGGAAATACATCAAAACAAGGATTTTTGAGAGAATATTTTTTAAGCATTTTTAAGAATATATTTTTCAAGACCTAAAATAGGCAGGCGTGAATTTTTTTGAAAAATGATTTTTCAAGCCCTAAAATTTTGGATTTTTAAAGAATACATTTTCAAGGATAAATAGGTGCGGATTTTTTAAAGAATAATTTTTAAGGCCTTAAATAGACGTGGATTTGATAAGTGTGAATTTTTTCATGGACCACTATTTTTATACCCTTCACCACATTGCGGTACAGGGTATTATGTCTTTATGCATGTTTGTAACAGGCGAAAGGAAACGAGATAGACACATGGTTCCTTTTGAGAATATGCATAGAATCACTTTTTAAGTCGATTTATGCATGTCCGTCCATCCGTCCGTCCGTCTGTCGATGTTAAATTGTAAACAAAGTACAGGTCGCATTTACGATCCCAATTGGATGAATCACTTGAATCACTTTTTAAGTCGATATATGCATGTCCGTCCATCAGTCCGTCCGTCTGTAGATGTTAAATTGCAAACAAAGTA